>NC_090778.1:14367500-14477500 GCF_040054535.1 Antennarius striatus | reverse complement strand
GTCAGGGGGATAAACAACCTCTATCCCACTATACCCTTTTTATTGCATTGGGACATATGAGATCTGGATAGTCATATGGATGGATGTGAAGACAAATAGATAACTTGGCTTTCAGCTATGTGGTGAAGGAGACAGACACAGGAGGCCTGGGAATGAGAGTGAAATAGTAGGGGGGGGAGAAATGGATAGATAAATAAATGGGATTTCAGTCAAGTTCCAAGCCAGAAGAATATGAGGGAAGGAAAGAAAAAATATGGAATGAGACAGACATTGAAATAAAAAGACACATAGATAGATAGATGATAATGGAGTTTTTGCTTAGTTCAGATCCACAGGCATGACAGAGGGAGGGAAGTGAGGGATAGTGATGGAAATAGATAGATAGATGATAATGGGATTTCTGTCTAGTTGTAAGCCATGGGACTAAGCTTCATATTTGTTGTGTACAGAGTGGCTGAAAGCTGCTTATACTGCATACATTGCACTAAGCTGATTGATGCATTTGTTACTTACAGTAAGCCTGCATATTACTGTACAATTCAATATTAATAAGCATCCTTCTAATCGGAGGATGTGAGTGACATTCTTGTAATGGATGGACAATTGATAAAAGTTTCTGTCTTGACGAGAAGACATTGCACAGCATTGGTGAAAAGTTTAGATTTTCTTCATTCATTGTTTGTTTCTTACTTTCAAGAGACAAGAGATTATTTTACATAAAGCAGGAAATAGGAATTGTAAATAATGATTTCTGACATTCATTCACAAACCTTGTAAAACCGCTTATAATTGAATGTCTGCATGTCCTCACTTGCTGAAGGTTGTGTATGTGTGTGCGCGCAAGTGTGTGTGTGTGTGTGTGTGTGTGTGTGTGTGTGTGTGTGTGTGTGTGTGTGTGTGTGTGTGTGTGTGTGTGTGTTAGTGTGTGTGTGTGGTTTGTCAAGGTTAGGGGACAGCCAATATCAACACTCCAGGAGGCCAGAACAACCACTGATCCAGAGATAGAAGGAAAGAGAACTAAGACATTTAAGAACTGCTGCTGCAGAAAGAACCTGTTTACTGCTTTGATGGCCTTCTAAGATGAAGATGAAACAGTATTCTTAAAATCATTGTGAAAATGGTGATAGCTCTACAGCTGTTGCAAGCGAAGGTCTTCCTCTAAGACATTCATTAAACTTTTATTACTTATTTCAGCATAAGCTCTCCTTTAATAGTGAATGTGAGCCCACGATTCAGTCACACACACACACACACACACACACACACACACACACACACACACACACACACACACACACACACACACACACACACACACACACAGTAGACAAAGTTTAGCCCTTTAGTTCTTAAATCAGTTTTCAGTTCATATGAAGGACATGGAATAGGAAAAAGACAAATGTCCCTCTCTCTCTTTCTCTCTGTCTCTACACAAGAAAAATAAATTGCCTTTGAATCATTTAGCAGAAACACTGACTAACCTTCTCCTTTCTCCCTCTCTGTCAGAACCACATCCTTAATAATTTAAAAGTATGTATATGTAAAGGGGAATATATAACAGCATTAAAGCGTGTGGATCAGCGTGCGGATTTGTCAATGATCTTCCTGTCAAACAGTTTGTGTGCGTTCATGTGATGTTATACAGTGTCTATTTAGTAACCATAAATGAGTTCAAATACTGTGTATGGATAGAAAGAGGTAACAACCAGTAATCAGGTTTAGATTAACAAAAATAGAAAACTGACTAAAGAAAGTAAGAAAAAAAAAGTCTTGTTTCATAGCTCATAGCGCCTGACTATCTAGTTCATAAATGCATAATTACTTGTTTGTGATTTAATTATATTTTAAAAAATAAAATTGCATGATTTCTTAATGTAATATTCTGTCTTAATATTCTGGCTTTGACAGGTGAAGTTGTTATAGGGTGGCTATGTCTTAAATGACTGTATGCATATAAGTTCATACATGACATTGCATCGCTTAACCGTAACCATTGCTGATGAAAATTAATTCAACAATGTCCGAATTTAGTCTGCCTTAGATGAAAAAGGTGCATACCTTAAAGTGATTGAAAGAAATTGAGCATGTTGAAGTCCTACTTGTCTAAAAAAGGTGAAACATCAGTCTATCGCTTCACAAACACCTGCTTGTTTTGCTGTTGACGGATCTGCAATCATCTTAATTAATGACAGCCAGTTTCCTGTGTCTTGTTTCTCTACAGGACCCTGGCCTATCAGTGATTGTGTTACTTCCTCATAATATCTGATTGCTTTTACAGCACAAGTGGTTGTCATGCAGTGTGTGTTTGGATTTTTATGCGAGTGCATACCGTGTGTCTGCCTTGTTGCCTGAATTTGCACATAGTTGTGACTATTGTTGTCACAGTGGATTTGTGTATGTGTGCAAATCCGTGTCTTGTTTATTTCACATGTATGGATGTGTTCTTCGCTAAGTGCATGGCTGTGCGTTTAAGGAAAGGTAGGATTACTGGCTTGTTGTTGCGAGATAGGGTTGGATTACCTGGAGAGAGAAACAGGGGAAGAGGGAGAGCAGAGGCAGGAGGTGTGACAGGAGCTGAGATAAAGAAACAAAGAGATAGATGATGTGACAGTGAGTGGGAGGAAGTAAAGTTAAGAAAAGAGGTGGGGGGGTAGTTTGAAATTAGAGGAGTTAATGAGGAGCAGACAAAGGCTGGGGAAGGGACAGATGTATATAGTATGGGGGTCATATTTTAACACATAAGGATAGCATAAAGGTGGAGGAATAGCTCTGTTTCAGGCACTAATATCATCTCAAGGTGTGTAGTTTATAGTAGCTCCTATTCACTGAGCTCCATGTTACAAAACTGAGCTGTGGCTTTGGGTCAGATTATCAGTGATTAGAGAAGGTTTTTATTACAAATTCACTCAATTTTCAGTAGTAGGACTAAATACGAGGACATGTTATTAACTTCCTCAGATATGATTAAAAATGGATGGAGGTCATTTTTAGAAAGATTTACTGAACTGAACTGCATGTACTAAACTACATGTGCTGAGCTGCTTGTGGACCAACCTTGGGCACCCACAAAACAGTCGGTGCACATTTAACAAGTGAACCGTGGTTCACCAAAAAAGTCAGAGCATTATTACAAGTGAATTCTAATGTGCTGTGATATTTAGAGGAAATAAGTATGAAGGGTACAAGTTGTTATTTCAGAAATTAAAAATGACAAGTGTTCATAGTGTACATTGCATTATTGACACAACATTGCATTTTTGTGATTTAAAAAACAACTAAAATTATCCCATGAACACAGAGAGGAGAGCCCATACAATGTCTAATAGTAGATGACAACAGTTGCATCTTATTTTAATTTTTTCTCGATTTCGTGACCAAAAGATAAGGGTGACAATATATTTTCTTTCCTTACTGATGAATTCAACGTTTTCCAAAGACAGACTAATAAGAGAACAGAGGTGGTGAAGCTAGCGGAGTAGGGTTGTCAGACGAGACTGCCAAATGTAACACATTCAATGAAACATGGCTTAGCATAGTAATAATAGGGATCGACTGTATGTGTCTGTTTTGCACAATGACTTCTGCTTTTGTTTCAGATGTCCAGATGTCTGATGTTTAAAACAAAGCACATTGTAGTAAAATATGTGCTGTCTGCTATTTTGATAATGTTTCCTTGAGAAATCATAAAAGCAGCTGAAGACCAAATAATTCAACATCTCCTCAAACCCTTTAATTAGTTTGTTAGTATTCTGTGTCCCGCCAAAGAACAATAGTATGTGAAAAGGAGGATGAGACTCAACCCTCAATCTTGGAGTTTACTGGGCAAGTTGGTCTTCCTCCTGAGCCATGGCCACCCCCAATTTATCGGGAAATATCTCCTAAAATAAAGGAAGAGACAGGAGGGAGGAATCTATAGCAGGGCCTATTGATAGCTTGTCTGTGGGTGCAGCAAAAGGTTAATCTTGTTGTGCAGATGATAGATAGATAGATAGATAGATAGATAGATAGATAGATAGATAGATAGACAGATAGATAGATAGATAGATAGATAGATAGATAGATAGATAGATAGATAGATAGATAGATAGATAGATAGATAGATAGATAGATAGATAGATAGATAGATAGATAGATACTTTATGAATCCCGGGGGACATTATACATATTCATTGCTCAGGCATTACATAACGAATAAATACTGGATAAACACCAGGAGAAAAACAAACTGACATCGCAGGACATACCACAAGACATACACTACACTAACACACACATACAGCATTAACAGGACTTAAATACTAAACTATAACTCAAATATAAACAGTATAAAATGAAATTAAATATAAACAGTATAAAATTAAATTAAATTAAATCTGATCAACCACGTGCTGACCTCGCCACCTCCCCCCCGCTCCTCCTGACAGAGTCATAGTACCCCCTGATGGCACGGGGCACGAAGGAGGACCTCAGCCTCTCTGTAGAGGCGCTGTGTGACAGCAGTCTGCCGCTGAAGGTGTTTCTCTGCTGGGAGAAGGTGGTGTGCAGGGGGTGGCTGGTGTTGTTCATGATAGCCTTAACTTTAGACATGGTCCTGCTCTCCAGAAGTATATCCACAGAGTCCAGGCTCAGCCCGACCACTGAGCCGGCTCTGCGGATGAGTCTGTTCAGACGATCCATATCTCTTTTCCTGGCCCTGCCACCCCAACACACAATGACGTATGGCAGCATACTGGAGACTACGGACTGATAGAACATGAGAAGGAGCTTAGGACAGATGTTGAAGGAGGCCAGCCTCCTCAGGAAGTACATCCTGCTCTGCCCCTTCTTGTACACGCAATCCGAGTTGAGTCACCAGTCCAGTCTGCTGTCTAACTGCAGTCCCAGGTACTTATAGTTTTCTACCACCTCCACCTCACTGCCTTCGATGATCACTGGCTGTGGAGAAGGGGGTGCCTGCCGGAAATCCAGCACTATCTCCTTCGTCTTGGAGACATTGAGCTGGAGCTGGTTCTGCTGGCACCACTCCCCAAAGTCAGCCACCAATGCCCTGTACCCCCCTTCATCACCCTCCCGGATACATGCCACAATCGCAGTGTCATCGGAGTACTTCTGTATGTGGCATGTATCCAAGTTGTGCTTGAAGTCCGATGTGTAGAGGGTGAAGAGAATGGGGGAGAGAACGGTCCCTTGTGGCGCCCCTGTGCTGCTGATCACCATAGAAGACAAACAGTCCCCCATATGGACGTACTGGGGTCTGTCCGTTTGGTAGTCTGTGATCCAGCTCACGAGGGAGGGTCCACAGCCATGGAGGTCAGTTTATCCTGTAGGAGCCGGGGCTGAATGGTGTTGAAGGCGCTCGAAAAGTCAAAGAAGAGCACCCTGACGGCACAGCCTCCGGCGTCCAGGTAGGATGTATGAAACAGATGGTAGCTGTGCATCAAAGAGAATGTCATTGGTTCTTTTGTTTAGTTCTTCTTTTTTAATAAACAACACAGTTTTCTTTTCTTGTTTTATACCTCTGTCAGACTTTGTAGACAGTTTGGGGATTATCTTATTTATAAAATACAGCAAGAGTTAAATATCTACATTTATCTACCAATGACATTTACCAAATGATTGTGACATGAACTCACACACCATACTTTATAGTGCATTCTTAAAGTTTCAACATGGTGAAATAATAACTACAGGGTGGTGTGTAAACTAGTGAAAACACCAGTAAGTACATCTAAAAGTGACACTATTTTGGTTAGGTCTGCTATTGTGCTGAATGTCTTATGAACAAACCATCAGCAAGTACACAAAACAGTTAATGGCACAAACTGTAACAGCACAAGTAAAATACTATGGAGTGGATATGTGGTATGGCAGTTGAAGTTTCTTCTTTCCACACATATACCCAGAAACAGTTTTTAAGTCTCCACCAAAGAAGTTGATTTTCTAGGGCCAGACATGCCGTTTACGTGTTGGTGATTGGTCGAAAGAAAAAGCTCTGTTGTCACAAATGCTCATTTTCATGTAGCAGGGGCCAGAAACAATTATAATAGTGATTAACTGCACATCTTTTCCTTGAATGAAAAAGTGGATGTGTAGTGCAAAAAATATATCAATTTGTCAATTAGCCAACAATGTAAATTTTGTAATAAATTGAAGAAGAATACAGCAAAAGATAAATAAAAAACACAAAATTCTGCATGCTAGCATCAAGCATCAATTAGTCTTTTTTATGTAGCAATGGTGTGCTGGCAGGCACCATGCTGATGAGTTCTGCTTATTATTAGCAGAAGGTAGCAGCATGTGGGGTTATTATTATTACCCAAGGTCAGCTCAATGATCATAGTTTGTTGAGTGGAGTTGATTGTTTCCAACACTTCCAAATCACAAGTTCCCTTCTCTTCCTATCTTGTGAAAATTTTCAGTTTGCATTTGCACCATTGTCTGCTGAAGTATAAATATTGTTGGAAAGAATAACCAAGTTTAGCATTTTAAAAATAAAATAATCCCTTTAGGTTATGAACGTTTGTTTGCATTTGGCTGTGAACTGATATCTGTTGGAGGGAAATGAATGCAGCGTGAAGCAATAAAGGTGGAGATGGCTGTTTTCCTGAGCTTCATGCTAATCAGCCATCACTTATACATTCATCCTACCACAACTGTTCAATGTCATCCCCCAACCACACACACACACACACACACACACACACACACACACACACACACACACACACACACACACACACACACACACACACACACATACGCGCGCGCAAGCATACGAACATAAGCACATATAAGCATAACATAAGCACATATTAACATCTAAGTCAGTCACAATATAGGTCCCTATTGCTATGTACTCTTCTATTTTTCATTCATTTGTATTGTAAAACAATTTTAGTGTTAATCCATTCAAACAGTAGACATAGCATGTTAACAATTAGTGTCACTTTCCCAGATGCCTTATTTTTATTTTTTAGAAATAGAAAGAAAAATATGTCAAACGAGGGTTATGTTATTTCTGCTCTGTCAGGATTTCATTTGTCACAGGAATGAAATATGTGGTTGAAACAGTCATGACACACACGACCCTCGTAGATTGTAAAGACTTACACTCTGACAGCTGTTGTTCGTGGCACTGTGACACATCCTGGTGAGAAACACAAGCCAAGTGAGAGTGATTCTGTCACACAGCTGAAAAAGTGAGAACTCATAAAGGGAAGTGAGTGATTGAAATGTGTGCTTTTGTGCGCATTTTCAGCGACGAGAATATGTGAAAGAGTGCATGGTTGCAAGTTCATCATTAGTTTTGTTTGTTTGTGTGCCGGGTGAACTTTCCTTGAGATGACTTTTTTCAAACAGTTTTTCAGTTGTGTGTGCATTAAGTATAAGTTCCACTTTTGGTGTCATCCCCGATCGATGAGTCTTCATGTTCCACATTTTTATGCAATCATAAGTTTGTATGTTCTCCCTTTGTTTGTGTGGGTTATATCCGGGTTGTCCATTTTCCTCCCACCTCCAAAATCATGCAATTTAGGTGAACTGAAAAGTTCTGAATTGAGTGTGTGTGTGTGTGTGTGTGTGTGTGTGTGTGTGTGTGTGTGTGTGTGTGTGTGTGTGTGTGTGTGTGTCTGCGTGCGTGCTGGTGTGTGTGTGTGTGAGTGGTTGTTTGACTTTCATGTGGTGCCACAATGCACCGGTGAAGTGTCCCGCAAAGCAGAAGAAGCGGCTGTAGATTAGATGACATCATGTCTGTCTTGGATGGATGGATGGATGGATAGACATCTTTTGTCTAGGATCACAAATAATTACTTTTCATGCAGTTGTTATGATGCTCTTTCAAATCGTACCAGCACAGAGAAATTTGTGAAGATATTGTTTCCACATAAAGAGTAATTGAGCTCTTTTCGAACATTCCCACTAATGGAAATGATCCGAACGCTGTTGGTTAAGAGACTGCTCTTCTGCTGAGTTCAACATTGCCCTCAGTTGTCACTCAGTAATCTCAATTTACTGACCCCTGTGATTTTTAACATGTAACCTTAAAACAGCAAAGCAAACGTCTGCATGTCTGTGAGCTTGTTCGGTTCTTGTGTTAGTGTACGGGGCTCTATGTGCATTAATGTGAAAGTGTGTGTGCTGACTACAGTAAAGTACAAGTGGCACCCTATCCTTCACACTGACCCCCATCCACCCCCCAACACACAAAACACACTCACACCTCTGCGTAAGCACCAACTGTCCCTATAATGAAGTTTAATGACTGTAATCCTGTGCCAACATGGACAGGAGATCGGAGGCGGGGGGTGGGGGGGTTGGGGGTACAACAATATTACCTGCCTGAGACTCGGGAAAGTTTGTATACAAGAAATAATAAGGGTTGGAAACTACAGCAACTGATTTAACTACCTCTTTCCACCTACAATTATTGTATATTCTGGAGGATGTCAGCATAAGGGAGTCACAAATTGATGTTGAAATAGATGAGGTAAACTGAAGAAATGGCAGCATCTATCAAGAATAATCCTGCTAGGATTTTATTAAGCCAAACCAAGTTAAGGTAAGATTCCAAGTGTGCACAATTAACATTTTATTTAAACGCTTTCTCCTCTAAATTATCCTAAGTTTACAGACAGCTCAGCCTTATATTTAGTTTATCACACCTCATCCCATTAATAAAGTTCTAATTTCACCATCAATCTCAACAAATACCCCCCTTCGTTTGGCGCTGCACATTTCAGACCAGTCAGCAGCTCAGAAACCAAAGTGCTCCAACAACAATAGGTTTGCGAGCTAAATTACTGCAAGGTGAGCTGCACATGGAGGAGTCTGCTATTTATGAGTATGAGCAGTGTGGACACAGGAGAGAAAGAGGGAAGACAGGTTAAAGACTCCCTTGTAGTGGCATCCAGCCACAACCCACAGTGATGCTAATTAAATGAGCCTCAATTATCAGGTTAAATGATTGGGCTGTAATTTAAAACGTCTGAGTGCAATACATGGGCCTGATTGTGCTCAAAGGTTTATGTTCAGTTGTCTCAATAATAATTAAAGATTTTATGCGTTATGGTTTGCTTTGCAAAAAAAATGAAAATATATATGAGAGAAAAACAAAAGCAGTGAATAAAAGGGAAACAAATTAACCTGAAAAGTGCAAATAAATGCAACCAGTGAAACAACAACTGCCTTGTTCGGTACATTAAATGAACAAAGCTGGGTTCAAACCACTGCCTGTGAGGAAGCAACAAGCTCCAGTTGAGTGTGTGAAAAACATGGAAAGTAGTGAAATTGGCTTCTGGCTCTGCTTTAGTGAAGGGAAGGGAGAAACCTGCATCGACTTCTTATGTATCATCCTGAGAAAGGCAACAGGGGTCATGATTTATATTCCATCCGTGATGTCCTGAATTTATGCATTGGTATATGTCTTCTTTTTGAGTGTGTGTGTGTGTGTGTGTGTGTGTGTGTGTGTGTGTGTGTGTGTGGAGGGGGGTGTGCACATGTGTGTGTGAATAGGTTAATGCCTCCAAATGATTGTGGCACCAGAACAGGTAGCAGCAATGATGATTGATGAATTAGCCGATTGAGTGACTGATATCTAATTTATGTCAACCAGGAAGACCTCAAAATGTGAGAAGGTAAGAAAAAGACAACATTTTTGCATTTCATTATGATCTCCACACAACATACTTTGGAAAGTGACCCATGTGAGGGAACTTCTCCTTGAAGCGAGGTTTTGCCCATATTTTGTCCTGATACTACTGGAGGATGCTAATACTTATTCAGAGATTAGGTTCCACAGTGAGTCTTACAATTTCAATTACGATTTGAACTGTCAAAAGTTGTCCATTCTTGATTCAGCACGCTACTAGTTTTATTCTAGTCTTCATGCAAAGTTCATGCACATTTTCATTCTCCCCTTTTACCCTGAGCTGCTCTTGTCTTTTATTCCATCCTCCTCTATCAGTCACAGTTTTACACCTGCCATTTCTTTTAAACAGTCATGTCTTCGCCAACATGATTCAGTGGCTGACTTAATCTAGTCTTCACACACAATACCTTCATACGATGTTTGGCTTTGTGCCAAAATCACTACTGGGTAAGCAGCCTTATTTACAGCCTCATCTCAACCAGCATCTGGAGTGTAACCCAACCCTGATGACTGATTAACATCACATTCTTCCACAGGATGTGAAAGTTGTTTAATAAATACAAGTGTTAGATATGTGTTGTTCCATCTCGTGCCTTGAGGAAAAAATAGTCTCTTAGTCTGTGTTTAGTATTACGCAAATACATGAAAGGACAGAGATCACTTAACAAATCCCAGCACCATGTGAGCGTACTTCAGTTCTTACACTAGAGTCATGAGTAATTTCCCCTTAGGGGAACAATTACACATACATGAGATATATTTTTATTATTTTGGGCCAGCAATAGCTCAGTCCACTAGTCTTGGACCATAGATGGCCAGCTCAAGGCCCATGTGGACCAAAAACATTTTGAGTGTGAGCTGGCAGTGGGAGGTCCCCGCTCCTCCTGAGTACTAACAAGGTGCCCTCGAGCAAGACACCGTCCTCTATATAAGCTGCTCATTGGACGCACTACACACTGCCCTGCCTCTCACTGTATATATTGTATGCTTTCAGGCCTCTTATATGCGTGCGTTTGTGTGTGTGTGTGTGTGTGTGTGTGTGTGTGTGTGTGTGTGTGTGTGTGTGTGTGTGTGTGTGTGTGTGTGTGCGTGTGTGTGTGTTTATTTCTGGGGCCTGTCCACACGTATATGCATGTCAAGGATCTACAGAAAAAAACAGGAGTGAAAAACTAATTTTCCAAGGGGATCAATTACGTACATGTCTTCTTCTATTCATTATATTATGTACAAAATAAACCTGCTTCCATGGTCTTTTATTAGTTTGTTGTTTATTGATGAAGCAACCAAAACCTCAAAACTTCATCCTCATCTGTTGGCTTCTGTTTCAGATTATGTGCAATTTAATTGACTGCCATTTTTAAAAAAAATATATCGTAATGATTTAGATTGATGACTGCAGTTTCCTCTGGTTTCACTTAATATCAGGACTATATCAAAACCAAATAGCTGAGACGGAGAATCAATCACATGTGGAACGCTAAAACTGTTGAATGATGAAAGTACTGACAGCCCTGCAGACAGCCAACATTTAGACTTGTGAGTGTGCAGCTGACATACAGTAGTGTTTTGTTGGAAGCTACCAGATGCATATTTCTTGACACACACAAATCAAACACTTGACATCACTTGTTTATCTTAAAGGTTCCTATCGGACAGTTCACTGAATAACAGGTGTCAAACTCCATGATCTCAGAACTGTCTTGAAGATAGAAATTTACCACTTATACAGACTGAAGTCTTACAGCATAGCTCTTGCTATTATGGTCTGTCTCAAAAACAGTCTTGCATTTAAATCTGTCGTTCATTTCACATAGTGTGTCCAGGTTACGACACTAGGGAGAAATACGGAGAATTTGAAAGTCATATTGACACGAAGGGGGGCAGTAAGCCTAACTGTGACTGTCCAATTATCTTTTTCTTGTTGACGGTTTTATTTCTATTTTATTCAATATTACTATTAAAGACTGCAGGATTTACTTGTGTAAAAAGACATAGGCAAATGGAGAAAAATGCAATCATGCCTATTTACGCATTTACTTTGCACTTTTGTCCCTGTTCTCCATTTTTCCCCTGAGCCTTAAACAAATGTAATATAATATTGAAACATGTTATGTTAATCATAAAACAACCAATTTGAAAGTCTTTGAATCTTTCATTTTGTTAAATCATTACTATCAGTTGCCAAATAACTTTGACAACTATGAACGTTTTCATATTCTCTTCATGAAATGTGTCTGTCTTTCTAATTTATAGTAAAAATGAACTTTCACAGAGTCAGTGCTTCTAAAATGAAATATGGACTTCTAGAGATAGAACTCATAAGATACACACTTTCACACACACACATACAATGTGAATTAACGCTACCAATGCCTCAGCTGATCATAATCCTAATCTTACTGTGTTATGAACAGATGCACAGACTGTAAATACACACTAAAGGCTCATTTATGTTCCCTCTCTGCACATAAATGGATGCAGCCATCTGTAAACAGTCTATCTGTAGGCAACTACACATTTCCATACATCCTTTACATTGACATTGATGCAGCCACACTGGGTCAGTGAAATTTTAAAGGTTTAAACGGTAATTTCTACATTCACTTCAGGTTGAGCAAATATCCCGAATAAATACAAAGAGGCAGGTACAAATGCACTCGGCAGTGGTCTGCGAAGTTATCAGGTACATTAGGATTTGAGGACAGGGAGGTTTTTAAAAATGTTCACATCTGTACTATTTTTTCCACATACAACTGTTGTTTCTTGTTTGAAATAAAGTCTTCCTGGATTAAACCATTTCCAATGGTCTTGCTTCCTTTTGCCCACATTGATTATCTTATAAAGACTTATTTTAACCTTCATAATATACAGAATAAATAAAGAATGCTCAGAATGCTGCATTAGTTTCCATATGCCCCTTTATCACTGAGCATGATTGGGCTTTCTTTTGACAGATCCATTTGGACAAATAGAGAATAGAAGTAATACATTACATTCATAGAAGGGAGAAAATGTTTTTGTTTTTTTTTTACAAAAAGATGGAACTGGACTTTACACAATGGACAAGAGGATGGAGTGAGATCCGAAGAGACAGAGACAGATTATTAGCCTGAGACAGACTATTCTGAAATGTAACTTCACACCTCTCCATAAAGCAGTAGCTGTGTGTCTGATAAATAACCTTAAAGGTGACGACTAAAATGCGTGCGCGCATGTGTGTGGTGTGTGTGTGTGTGTGTGTGTGTGTGTGTGTGTGTGTGTGTGTGTGTGTGTGTGTGTGTGTGTGTGTGTGTGTGTGTGTGTGTGTGTGTGTGTGTGTGTGTGTGTGTGTGTGTGTAAGCATGAACCTCACAATTGAGGAAAGGTTAAAATGCACAATGGTGAGGACATTTGTTGATCATCACCTTTAAATGATTCTTTCCAGACTAGGGTGAGGGGATGAAGAGTATGAACAGTTTTTGTCAACACAGATTTAGGTATTTGGGTGTGTTTTATATGAGATTATATGATATACAGTATGACCTATGACCTGTTATATGACCTATTATATCACCTTAAGTCCGCCAACACCCTCTTATTGCACACCTGGTTTCTTTGTGTGGATGGGTATATTTTTGCAGTGCTTGCATTTGCAGTCTAATGAGTGTGTTTTGGATGTACCGATAAAAATACCTGGCTTGTCAAACCTAATTAAATTTGTGTGCATGTGGCTTCTGTAGTGATCGATGGCAATAAGACAGAGAATGACAGCGATAAACAGAGAGTGTGAGACTGATGACAGTAAAGGGAAGTGAGACAGAGAGAGCTGAGTCCAGATACAGGGTTGAAAACAGATAAAGAGTCACAGATAATCAGAGCTAGAGATGCCAAGCAGACCTGAAATTTAAATAAGATTAAAAAAAGAAAAGTTATGCATACAGCTGGAAAGAGAGAAAGAGAGAGGGTTGCCTGTCAACCTTGTAATAATCCACATCTCATTAGTACATTATTCAGATTATTTGTACCATATTCTGTTTAAGCAGAGTAGATTTATAAACAGATTTGAGCAGATAACAATAAAATATGAATTTTTTGACAGCTACGTTGGTGGGTTTTATCATCAATCTAATCTGTAACTTTACAAACCTGCTAATCACTCTTAAAGATCTCTATGAGCCTGAAGTCACAGTTCAAGGATTATAAATATGTGTACTATCATCAGGGAAAATGCGCCTGTCCAGTTTGATCAGCTGAGAGCATGTGGTTTAATTTGCACTTGTAATATTTCAAAATGCATCAATCTTTTTGCCCAATTCATGTAAAATGTATGTATCTATGTAAAATGTATGTAAAATGTATGGATGACATGCAAAATCGTGAAGCGTTCCACATTTTTTAGGAGCTGCAGTGGCTCAGTGGTAGAGTGGTTGGCAGAGCGGGTCATCCAATGTTACAAGATTGGCGGTTCGATTCCCGCTCCCGCCAGGAATGCCGGGTACGATGAGGGTACGATGGAACGGGAGATCGACAGGAGGATCGGTGCAGCGTCTGCAGTGATGCGGACTCTGTATCGGTCCGTCGTGATGAAGAAGGAGCTGAGCCGAAAGGCAAAGCTCTCGATTTACCGGTCGATCTACGTTCCTGCCCTCACCTATGGTCACGAGCTGTGGGTCGTGACCGAAAGAACGAGATCCTGGATACAAGCGGCCGAAATGAGTTTCCTCCGCAGGGTGTCCGGGCTCTCCCTTAGAGATAGGGTGAGGAATTTTGTCATCCGGGAGGGACTCAGAGTCGAGCCGCTGCTCCTCCGCATCGAGAGGAGCCAGATGAGGTGGCTCGGGCATCTGGTCAGGATGCCTCCTGGACGCCTCCCTGATGAGGTGTTCCGGGCACATCCTACTGGGAGGAGGCCCCGGGGACGACCCAGGACACGCTGGAGAGACTATGTCTCCCGGCTGGCCTGGGAACGCCTTGGGATTCTCCCGGGGGAGCTGGACGAAGTGGCTAGGGAGAGGGAAGTCTGGGCTTCCCTGCTTAAGCTGCTGCCCCCGCGACCCGACCCCGGATAAGCGGAAGAGAATGGATGGATGGATCTATTTACAGTTAAGAATCCTTCTTGCTCCCGTAAGGAATTGATTTTCCTTGTGGAGGTGGAAAGTTTATGATAAAGAGAAAGAGGTTCCCTTAATTATTTTTATTATGAGGACTAAAGATTGAGTATAGCTGTGACCTACGGATGTTCCTCAAACCATGCAGGTAGTTGTCCCATTTCTATTGTATTCCCTTTTATCTATTCCTCTTCAACAATTGCTCATTCTTTTGCAGCAGTGAGACTGTTATAACGTCTGTACCTGTTCCTAATCA
This sequence comes from Antennarius striatus, assembly GCF_040054535.1. Lineage (NCBI taxonomy): Eukaryota > Metazoa > Chordata > Actinopteri > Lophiiformes > Antennariidae > Antennarius > Antennarius striatus. The sequence goes on along the minus strand of NC_090778.1, from coordinate 14,462,511 downwards.
TTTATTTCATGTTTCTTCTTTTTTTCTGTGACTCCTTCTTTATTCTCGGAGATGTTCACAATCTGTCATCACTTGTTAATGTGTGTGCGTGCGTGTGTGTGTGCCTGCGTGTGTGGTGAACAGATATTATAGTTGACCATTTTCAATCAGTCAGTTTTAACCACAGCAGTCATACATGTGGGGCCACATATGATGCAATGCTGGACTACAGTTAAAACATTTGATCATAAACTGTCTCTAGATCTTTCTCCACTCATCTCCACTCATCCTCTTTCTGTTATGTCACCTCCTTTTCCTCACCTCCTGTTTGTTATTTTCTTGCCATACGAGTCCTTTACGTTTCCAAGCTGCACTCCATTGCGTCTTTTCTGTCTACTTTCCCTTTTTTCCTCCTCTCCATAATGACCTCTTCTCCTCTTTTTTTCACTAATTCCTTCCTCCTCCTTTCCTCTCCTTGGCTACTTAGTTCCTATTGGCCCATTAAATCAGTAGAGGCTGTAAGTCCTTTAGGCCCTTTATAAGAAGCTTTTACAAGTTGGCTGCTTGGCTGTAGACCACTGAAGGATGGACTTGAATAGCATCAAGGCCCAATGGATCCTTGTCTGAATCACACTGACGTTTTCTTCACTTCCCTGTTTTAATTGAAAGAACTCCTGTTCTATTTGTTAATCAGTCTTCTTTGCTGCAATGCCTGAGGGGGCTGAAGGTGATCATGCCGGCCCAGTATTACAATGGTACACAAATCATTTGCACACTTCATTTGCCTTCTTTTGTATCAGTTGTATGAAATATTTAATTTCATTTTCATTACAACACATGGGATATATTCGTAAGTAAACTTGCTATCTACCCATTATTCTTCCCGCAAATAGTTATTATATCAGACAGTTTGGGCTGAATGTGAAATCATTTCCACTATCCCAGAAGCCCAAAACAGCAGCTCTCAAAGAGTTTCAGCACTGACAAGTTCTTGAATGGTGTGAATTCCCCAACATAGTGTGACTACTGTGACAAGCAGACAGCTGCTTGTCACTGTGCAGTGACTGTATGCTGCTTTAATGGAAGCACTATTTTTTTTTTTACACAATTGACACACTTTCACTGTTCAACCAATGTAATGGTCCAATTTTAAAGATAATTCTGCAGTTGCAGACCAAATCTTAGCTGTTTGATCATGATGGCAATTTTTACAAGTGAGGTTTCAAGATGTGATGCAACACCCTAACCCATTGGTCCATCCATTATCAACACCTGCTTCCCCCATTATCAACACCAGCAAATGTCTTTATTATGTAAAATAAAGACATTACACTAAGATTGTTAAATATATAGTACTTCTTTCTGGCCAAATGATTGAGGACCATCCCTCACGCCCCCAGTCAGCTGGTATAGTCTCCAGCTGACTGGGGGCTTGAGGGATGGTCCTCAATCATTTGGCCAGAAAGAAGTATTATATATTTAACAATCTTAGTGTAATGTCTTTATTTTACATAATTGTCATCTCTCCACCTATATATTTGAATAAGCTCACTTGAAAACCTCATGGTGTCACGTTTTAACTCCACCTACTACCACCCAAGCAATCACGGCACATTTGCCAGAAGGAATCACGTGAACAATATGGCGTACAGCATCGGCCAGCGAGGGGTTTTGTTGCGGTTACGCCTTCGTCCACAAGACAACGCAGATGTCCGAAATGAAAATGCTGGCCAAAGTGAAGTTTTTGAATACGCCGGGTCTGAGTTGTCATGTGGACGCTGTAACCAAAACGTTTTCTATCCGGGGGGCGTCTCCCTGCAACAAAAACCTCTGTGATGTTAGTGTGTGTGACCCGTGTCTACATGTACACACAGAATGGACCGAGTTAAAACCGGCTATTTTCTGATGTATAATAGCTCCATGTCGAAGATGTGCTGATAAACATGCTTGACAGTTGGATATTTGTTCGTCTGTTTCTTTATTTCTGAGTCCTAAAGTTTATTTATTTATTTATTTATCCATTCTTTCATTCACGTTCCTCGCCAAAGACGCTGAAACCAGTTCTGGGTCAGACCAGGAGGTGCTGCCTGCTGGTGGGAGAACTCTGTGATGGGTGTGCTTGGTTTATAATACCAATACATTTGTTTTATATGTTTGGTATAAAGTCTGACATTATTTTTTTATCGTGGAATTTCCACGGGTTCCTGCTAGTATACTGTATATAATTTTTATGTGATAAGTAAAGAAAAGCATGTTTTTTCTGATGAATGCTTTAACTGAACTATTTGTTTAGAGCACAATATCTAGCAGTCGGTGTATCATCTGTGGTTTTAGGCAAGTACTACTTGTCTTGGGATGTAGACTTAGTAGCTCAGGCATGTGTGTGTGTGTGTGTGTGTGTGTGTGTGTGTGTGTGTGTGTGTGTGGGTGTGGGTGTTTGTGAAAACTAGTGTGCAATTCTTACACACATTTCCTCCATTTCCATTGCTCGACTTCCTTTCTGAGAGGTTACTTACTATCTTTCTGTCTCTCTCTGTGGAATGATGTCCATTTGAAATTGCTCTTCACACTTCCCTGGTTCTCCTGTGACAAACATACAGTCTGAGACCAAGTGCAACAAAACTCCTTACACACACACACACACACACACACACACACACACACACACACACACACACACACACACACACACACACACACACACACACACACACACTGAAACAAATCACAGTCAGAACCTTCACATTCACAGCACTCAAAGAGCTGCATCCCACCATCTTTTCCTTCCATCAACCTGTCCATCTAACGTCCTGTTCTTCTGCTCCACAAGGAGGGAATGGTAATGGAATGGACAGACTGAGTAACGGGAAACAAATTGGATCGAGGTGGGTTTGAATGATGGAAAAGGGGAATGTACTGAGTAGGGGACCAAGTTTAATAGCAAAGTAAAGAGAAATGGAAAGAGAAAAAAAATTCATCTTTTTGAGGAGACATCTGTTGGGAATTAAAGAAGCCACTAAGAAGCGATCTAACCGAGTGAACTAAGCTACCTTACCTTCCATCTTAGCTGCAATGTTTACTTTTCACACCATCACAACCTTGAGCCCCATATATGAGAAGATACACGCTTACTTTAGCACAGTCATACATGACAGAGGAAATAGTTACTGTACTGTTCACAGCAAGGTCTGCAAAGATTATCTTGAGTAATAGGCTCGTTTTGTCCAAAATAAGTTTTCTGGAGCTCTCTGTACGTATCTTGGAGAAGGTAGACAACTTTATAATCTGGGTAGACAACTTTCTAATCTATTTCCATTGTAATAATTATTCATTCATTCATTTTCTTACCTGCTTCAACTGCTCACGGGGAGCTGGAACCTATCCCAGCTGGCTTAGGGCGTGAGGCGGGGAAACGCCGGGTGGCAGTGCGCCGCGGAGTTTCACAGAGACAGACACACTCACACACACACTCACTCCTACGGGCAATTTGGGACCGGCCAATTAACCTGAATCGCATGTTTATGGAGGTGGGGGGAAGCCGGAGAACCCGGAGAGAACCCACGCAGACACGGGGAGAACATGCGAACTCCGCACAGAGCGGAACTCGAACCCGGACCTGTCTTGTTGTGCGGCAACAGTGCTACCGACTGCGCCTCCGTGCCGCCCCATAATAATTAATAATATTAACAATAATAATAATAATAATTATTATTATTATCATTATTTTAATTCTGGGTTGAACTGTTCCTGTAAGTTTTTTTTCGGTTTGAGGTGTTGTTGCCAGTAATTTATGTTAAATGTCAAACTACTTAATTGAGATATTATTTTTAATTCTAGTATTTTACAACCTGAAGTCAGCACTTTTTAGATATTTTAAAGACTTCCTCACATTCCAGGTATTGTACTTTAAGTTGGCAATTTCAGATGATTGCATTGCAGTGACGTGTCGCACCTGGAGTGTCTCCCTCCTCTCACCCGCAAGTACATTAGCTCTAGGAACCCCGCGACTCGTGTAAGCGGAAACAGTGGTTGAAGAAGATGAATCACTCAGTGAATGAATGAATGAATGAATGAATGCAGTAACTGTTTGTTAACATTGGGATTATGTTTTACTTGGATCCCGACTGTGAAAGTTTTTGTTTTTTTCGCCTTATTTAGTAACCTGCTATGTAGCCCCTCCAGTTTGTGAAAAGTAGTGAAAAATGATCATTTCTGTCATAAGAGCTGACATTTAAAAGTTATTTTATTGAACAGATGAAATGATAGCTTATGATATGTTTTGTGCACTTCCCTGTAAATTATACTTGTAAAAGTGTAATGACAAAAACTGAGGGGAAATAGAAAAGGAGGGATTGAGAGGTTGAAGACAAGAAAAAAGAAGAAAAGCTAATTTGTCGACAAAGAAAATTAAATTCACATACTTTTTGGGCTGTTGGGAAGGTTAGGGTAGAGACATGATAGCCAGACCGTATCTGTGGAAATGTGACTCCACTGACCTGATGACGGGCACATCAATCAGCAAGTGATCTGACTCCCAGGGGGACAAAGTTCTGTAACCAGTCTCTGTGCAGGACAAACTCAGAGGTGAGATCATATAAAAATTACTGACATTAAACATTTGCCATAAACAAACACGCACGCATGCATGCACATACGCACACACTCACACACACACACACACACACACTCACCCACACACACACACACACACACACACACACACACACACACACACACACACACACACACACACACACACACACACACACACACACACACACACATACACACACACCTTAAGTCCTGAAAATAGAAAATACATGGCGTTTTGACTAAAACAACGTTCAAGGCATGTATTTTAGCAAGTCTGTTTACCCTTGTGATAAGGCCCTCTGGTCATAGACTGTATGTGCACTGCTTAAAATGTGAGTTAAATATTTCCTCAAATATTTGTTGAGGAAACTCTGAGAGCCTGTAGTGTCTATATAAAGGTTGTATACGTGACATGAACATGTATCTTTGTTGGAAAGCCACAACAAAAAAAGTAGATATCAGGAACAAACACATTCACCACAAATTTCATTGCAAGTTTCTTGCAATTCTGTGGAACTCGCCTTCTTGAAATTGTTAAGTATAGTGATTGCATACTCCCTCTCCTCCACCACTGATTGACATGCCTCTATCTATCTCTAAATTATGCCCATTTGGAGCCACTGTGGTGAAATTAGAGTTCACTTCTAAATTACACACCACCAAAGTTGTCCTTTTGTCCCTGGTAAATTATTGGCAGTGGTTGCTGCGTGCTAAGTCTTTTCTTCTTAGTAACAGCTTTTAACTCAAAAACTAAAACACTGATCTCTCAGAAACAGTTTAAGGGGGTTCTCCAGTGGTGGTTTTGCATACATAAAGCTGGACTTTTACATACGAAATCATAGGAGTATTTTTTTTACCATTTACAAGAAATTAAATTTACAAATTGTCTTGAGAGAAGATGGAAATACAGACTGAGGGAGAACAAAAATACAAGAGACCAACAAAATAAATTTGATCCTTGTGATGAATGGTCGGCTCAGGAATGGAAACCCATTCTCATTCTCTTCTTCCTCTTTCACCCTATTATCTCTCTTATTCACCATTTTGTCCTTCCTTTATCCACATGTCACACATCTCTGTCTACATATCTCTCCCCTGTATCCATCTGTATCTCTCTCATTCTCTGTATCTCTTTCCATCTATCAGAGAGCACACCATTTGTGTGATCAATCAAGTTCATATTTTTCAGGAAATTCTCTCATGATGGATTTTTCTGTGATGTGCTGTGTGTGTGTGTGTGTGTGTGTGTGTGTGTGTGTGTGTGTGTGTGCGTGCGTGCGTGCGTGCGTGCGTGTGTGTGTGTGGTTGTTGTTGTTGTAGAAGGAATGGGGAAAATTTATTGTTGTTTTGTTAAAATTGTTAAATGAAAAATAAACTGATGGTTTGCTGCATTTTCTTTATCATTACAGGAAATTGTGAGTCCATCTAAAATAACTGAGGAGAATTTTGACATTCTGTATATTGACAGTACATGAAATTTGCAATGTCAAAGTAGTACCTTGAAACAGTGTTATAGATTATGTGTTCGTGTGAAAAGAAGGACGTTTATGGAACAATTTGAGGTCGCAAAAATATAATTTAACAAGCATTGCCTTGATTCTGTTTTTTTGTCTGAACCTACATATTTTGTTATTGACACTCACACCTACAAACACAAACACGCACGCACGCACGCACGCACGCACGCACGCACGCACACACACACACACACACACACACACACACACACACACACACACACACACACACACACACACACACACACACACACACTTTCTGGAAGATTTCCAGTGAAACTGAAAAAAAATCCCTAAAAATGTTTGTGTGTGTGTGTCTGCCTGGTTATTTTTCTTCCATTCTTCTGCCCTACATGCTCTTCTGTGTGTCTGTGTGCATCTGTGGACTTGAAAATAGAGCAGGGTGGGCACTTTTGGTAGGGAGAACGATCACAGATGGTCCTTGTCAAATCTCTATACGTCTAGTTTTAATGCTGTCCAATTTTACACAAATACACGCACACACTTACACACATTTATGTATTATATAATTAATCTTGCTCATTTTCATATATTGAGGAATGAAAGCTATATGTTAACTCTATGATATTGTACAAATACAGGCACTTACATTATGGAAATGAACATCCATGGAACACACACACACACACACACACACACACACACACACACACACACACACACACACACACACACACACACACACCATGTGTGACGCCATGTTTCTGTAAACACGTTTCGCAATTTGTACATGATTGTCACGTGATGCAAACACGTACCGTGATTGGTGCATCTTGTCATGTGACGCAAATGTCTACATGACGCAAACGATGGGTGCGCACAATTTACACATTCTTATGCGTAAATCGTGCGCATAGTCATATTTTGAGAAACTCCTTTGAAGAGTAGCACAAATGACACAAACTGTATATAATTTTGTTAGAAGCCTATGGCAACCTTTTTAGAGTTCAAAATCAATTCGATCAGCATGTTTGTGGTTTTTGTGTGCAATAACATACTTTTTTTCCATTTCCGAATTTGACTGTGTGTGTCTATATTACCCCAATATGTCAATATAGTAAGTTATAGGGATATAAAAACTATCTCTTCATGTAGCTAAAGTTGTGCTGACGATAAACATACCAAGCATGGGTATGTTAAATCATTTTTAATGTGGTAATAGACAAATATTGCAAGTACCAAAACACGGCCAAAATAGCTCAGGGCTTTAAAGGTTAAACAGTCATTTGCACATATCTCTCTTAAATTACAGTATAACTAGCAGTGTTACACTCAAACCTCCTGAAACTGTTAAACTAAATCAAGCTTGGTACTGAAATTACATTTCTTTATTTTTCTACATTTTCTTGAAGCAAAAATGAAGCTAAAGTAGATCTGTATTATATATTATCATAGGTAATATGAAAGCAACACATTTTTTCATATTCCACATGTCCTCTCTAGGGAAAAGTTGCCCAACGCCTTAAAATTATCTTGTAGGAAAACACATCTTACAGAGGATAATAATTCATCTGAACTTAACAAGTCTTTCACGCCAAACTTTTACTGACATGGTTTCAAGTGCAGGGGAAGATTTTTTAGCCGTTCAGAAAGTTTGCTTAGAGTCTTCAGGGACAAAGCTCCAGCTGGAGATAAGTTGGTGTCATTTCAGTGACAAGTATGAAGTAATTCTGCGAAGCATAAAAATTCCAGAAACCTCTGTTTTCTGTTGTCTCTGCATCTCACTCATGACATCGCTTTCTCTCCTTCTTTTTTTTTCTATCCGTCTGTCTGACTATTCTAAATGCATCTACATTTGCCCAAGTACCATCGCTGAACCTGCCTTCTTATTCATGTTGCAGGGTTATCTCATTATTTGTCTGTTTTTTTTTTTTTTTTTGTAAGTTGCCTGCTATGAGTTGCCCCAGACAGTGCTACACTGTCCCACCCTCATTATATTTTCACACATCACCACTCTAGGACACAAGGCTTCACAGACACACACACACACACACACACACACACACACACACACACACACACACACACACACACACACACACACACACACACACTACACAATGCCACTTTAGAAAGTCTGTGTTTGGTTTGTGTTCATTTACTCCTATTTTATTTTATTTTTATTTATGTCTGACATCTTTAAGTACTAGCCATTAATACTCTGTAAATTATTATTTGCTGTGTCGTTAATGGTACTCCTGCTGCATATGTGAAATCAACATATTGTGCGTCTTGAAAACACCCTAATGTGGCTAATCTTTCCTGTCATTGGTTATTTGACGACAGAAAAATAGGCGTCATTAGCTGTATAACTAACTTTCAACTGATAGCCACATCAGCGGTTCTACTAAACTGTTACAATCAAAAACATCAAACTTCTTTCTCGTAAAAGAAATGGAGACTGTACAATGCATGGATAGCTAATGTAAGTAAACGTTATTAAGGCCTTGGAAGACCAATCTTAAAATCACAAACTTTATGTGGGATATTGAATGTGTGTATGCGGGTGTAAAAGCAAAACAATAACCAAAATTATTGTAGCAACCAAGCATCATCTGATTTCAAATTAATATTGTCAAATCTTGATTCCTGCAAAAAAAAAAGTAGACCAGGCCACCTTTTAACTGCCCACTTGAAACCTGTCAGAAGAACATAGGGGGTAAAACATAAACAGAAAAAAAAAATATCTCAAGGACAAAATAGTGAGCTAATGTAGGATCAGTGTGCTCATACTGAGTGATTTATCAAGACACTTTTACACCCCTAAAGCAACATCGTGTCAAATCCTGGCTGCAAAGACAACAAACTGTTTCTGAATTACAATGAAAAAAGTAGCTCTGGCTGTTAGCATTCAGCTACAACACATGTGAAGTATAATGCTGATGGTAAATAAAAAATACTTTGAGATGAAAGATAATAAAAAACTCCCAGCAATAACAAAATCATATTCCAATTTAAGCCAATGTGCTGTTTTGAAATACTGCAACTATGTCCCGATGATCTCAGACTATGAATGCTTACGCTTTAAGAGACTTTGTTTATGAAAAACTTGAAATGATTCAGTGAATCTAAATATATGAAAATGTAATGTCGTTTTTGATAGATGGTGATACAATGTTTTTAGAATGCATTTAGAAAGTACGATGCTTAATGTGGAGCCCTGTGTGATGCTGAGGCTATCACTCTTGTATATATACAGTAATGGAGAACTGTGTTTTTTGCTCATTTCTCCCTGTAAACAGACTCTCAGGAAACACCGTGCACCCCAGAGTGTGTTGTGTCAGCAGGTTGTAATGGATTTGTGAGTTTGTGAAAAGCCAGGTAGATGTGTGCACACAATGACAAAGCACTGGATTTATAAATTGTAACAACAAAGATGATAAACTACTTTGAATATCAGTTTCAAATGAAACTAGAACCAAGGAAGTCAGAGAATGTAACATCCCACAACACCACTGAAATTAAAATTTTACCCTGACTTAATGTCAGGGTAGGTCATGGTAAGTCACGGGATGTTGCCGTCTCTGAATTCAAAATATTACCCTGACCTACTTTCAAATGTCAGGGTAAATCAAAACATAGGTAGCAAAGCTTTGATCTATGGTCTTACTCAAACTGGCCTTCTTCCTTGTCTTCCTATCTTGTCCAGTTCCTGAGTGTACAAGAGTTGAAATTTGACCTTAACCTAGTTTTCTCAAAGTCAAGGTCATCATCTCATTTTTATCCCCTTTGCCGCCCGAGTAGCATTTTATTTCATCTTTCTATCTGCAACGGTTGCGAAGATATTTGGTGGACTAACGGACAGACGGACGGATGGACGGACAATCACAAAAAAACTGAAAATTACAATACATCCCCTTCGCAGTCACAATACCAATACCCATTTTACAGGCACTGCATATGCTTTAGACAAAAATGTTTTGTGTCATTTTGTCCTTTGGCCGCAATGCATTGACACAGAATCCATCCTTGGTTCAGTGGTTCCTTGGTCACTTAGTTGAGTGGTTGGTTCTTTCATCTAGAGAAATCCTTTCAACCTGATAACCTGCCACCAGAGGATACTTCAGTCCAGCAAACCTTGCCAAGCTCCTAACCTTGGAAAGAGGGAATGTTTTGTAAAGGCTTGCTTATAGCTGGTTAACACTCAGAGGGTTTGACAAACAGATGTCAAGCTGACATTTTTCTGACGTGGTTAAGCAGCACTTCAAATGAGGTTATAACTAGGTCAAATGAGCATTTTTTTCATATAATATTCATATCATTATGTTACAAGTAATACACAAAATAATTTGTTGGAATGTGCATTTCTTAATTGTAATTAACCAGTCAATTCATTTGTGCTGCTGTTGTGTGTGCTGTGGTGATGTTATAAGGAATAAGACATTATTGTAACATACAGTGTAAGCTAATACCACAAAAGGACACTTCACATAGTGCTCATATGTTCAAAATTAAATGTGATGCTATTTTTAGTTTATGAATTGGTAAAATATCGAATCTGACATATTGTTTTTAGTCTTGTTTTAAAACTCAGGATGTGTATGCTCGAGGTAATAGTATTTAGTGTTCTGACTGGCTTGCAGTCCTGTCATAATTATTTTTCTTGAAAGTGTAAACTGATAAGAATGTGTATGTTTATACACAAGAGTATTTACAAAACCTTGCAGAAATGACAGCTTTTTTCGAAAGCACTTGTTACAATTATTGTGTCAATGTTTCTCTTCTCTTTTTTTCTTCCTTTCCTGTCTTGCTCTCCTCACCTCAGCATCTGACAGCCAAGCAGATGCAGTGGGAGTTGGACCAGGAGGATCACTGGACTCTTATCAAACTCGTTTCTCCTCCACCCTCCCAACCTACCTCCCCGTCCAATGCCAACTGAGTGGGGCAGACTCTGCTTTCTTCCTACGGGAAGCCAATCAGGATGTAATGCGAAATGGCAGCCTATCATCCAGGACTGAGCCCTTTTTCCTCCACCAGCTGGAGCCGGGCGTTTTTGCTCCACAGTCCCTACCAAGTGTCAATTGTAGCTATGGAAACCTGAGCATTGAGCAGCCAGTTCCAGTGGAGTTGTTGCAGGGTCCCCCACCACGTCTGTCGCTAACGACCAACCAAGTGACTCTGAACTGGAAGGTTAAGGGTCAAGTGGTGGTGCCCACAGTGGGGTCAACACGACCCTGGATACAGGTATTGGCAGTTTCATTTGTCACTTGGCTTTGTCAATTTTTTGCCCATTTACATTAAGCCCTTGCTTATTCACGCTTCAAGATGCACAGCTTCACTACATTACAGATTTTTAGTAGGTAGTCACGTGATACTGTATGTGCAATGCTATTGGCTGAAAGCATCCATGTGTGTGCTGCATTCCGAGACTCGCAGAATGCAGTGCACTTCCGTGGATTAAAGAAACACTTTTCTTTGATACAAAAGTATTTTAAACAGTGTATAAGAGTGTGGGAAAAGGTAATACAGATATAAAGTGGTTTAATACAAGTACGGGGAGGGTCCATAAATGTTTAAATTAATATAAATAATAAAATAAATAGTTTGTTGCTAAACTGCGGAATTTTGTTTTTTAAGTGGTCCTGGAATGCATTAACTGCAAGTAGCAAGGGATTACTGTACTGTGCTTAATTCTTCTAATTCAGTAACAGCAAACAAATATTGAAGATTAAATGTTTCATCAGTTTATACGTGTCTTTTAGTTTATGATTTATTCAGTATATTTATTCAGTATATTATTACTTCCTACTGAAGGTCATTAACCACTGCAAAAATAGGTAATAACTAATCCACCTTATTAACTATAAAATGCTCTGCATGGCTTACAGGCTTCAGAATCATGTGCTCACTGCGTTCGTTGCTGCAGGCCACACCTTCCACATTAAATGTAATAATTATTACTCAAAGAATAACTGTTTAGATGCAGACATTTGTGTGCTACAATAAATAGTTTTGAACTACACCATTATATTCTCTACGATTTTGGATGTGTTTTTGTATGCAAAAACTGGTACGCAAAAAGAAAAAGATAGATAGATAGATAGATAGATAGATAGATAGATAGATAGATAGATAGATAGATAGATAGATAGATAGATAGATAGATAGATACTTTATTAATCCCAAAGGAAATTCAGTTAATTTATTTATAAAAAAAGTGCATTTATAGTATTTATTTCATTCTAATTTTTATATATACGTATCTACCTGGGCAGCTGTTGATCCTCTTACTTACCCTTAATGATATTTCTTTGTCTTACCTTCAGGTTCTGTTTTACCTTGTGGGGCGGCGTTGGGATGAGCCTGACCCACCTCCTCCAGCTCTTCTCCCATGTATAAGAGCCTTGGTCATTCGTGACACCAACGAAGCAGCACCCTCAGCAGGCTGTCGCCTAATAGGGCCATCTGGCATCTGTGTTGTCCGTCTGGAGATTCCTCCAGCTTGGTTTACACCAGCACAAGTGAGAAAAAGACCTCCTGAAGTGAATTTACCATCTGTGGATGTGTATTACTCAGTTATACCAGTGGAGGGGGCTGGTCAAGAGTGCCCATCTATCGTCAACGAGCCATGGAAAGGTCAGAATGCAAATATTGGACCTCTCGGAGGCCTGATCCACGGGGGACAGTGGCACCCCCTACTTGATGGGGGTCTTCAAGACATGGTTAAAGCTGGCTCTGTGGTGATGACCATGGGTCCGGTTCCCGCCAAAGGAGAAAGATTGAGACTGGATGAAAACGTGGAGGTTCTGGTGCCCCCAAGTCCAGTTCGACTTGGCAAAATGGTGGCATTTGGCATCTACATGAAAACCGATTCAAATACAGAGCAGTTTACATTGAGGTAGGAATGCAACTACTCTGCTGCTTTCATAGAACTTCTCGTCTTTTTTCACGTTTGTCAGTTTTTCTCTGATTCCTTTGTCTGTCATACCCACTTATTGTTTTCTGCTTCATCTGCTCTCTCTCATCTCTGAACACCACCGCCTGCCGAGGTTGATGGCTGTCACCTTTGTGTACTCAGCCTTTGTCAGAAGCATCAATGCAAACAACAACCTCATGAATATTCATGATGGTTCCAAGGAGAAAAGAATGCATACACAGAAAATGAGAAGTAGGAGAGGGAAAGTGTGACTGAAAAAGACTGAAGGTTGGTGAGAATGGAAAATGATAATACGGTGCAGCCTCGTTCTTTGCAGTTAATGCATTCCAGGAACCACACGCAGTTAATGAATTCCGCGATCGAGCGACAAACTATTTATCTTATTATTTACGGTAATTTAAACGTTTATGACCCTCCCCATACTGATATTAAATCATCTTCTATCTGTATTACCTTTTCCCACACTCTTATCGACTGTTTAAAGCACTTTTGTGTCTCACATAAGTCCGAGAGTCACACAACCGAGCGCACTTCCGGATGGTGTCAGCCATCCGTATTGCCTACCAAAAATGGTAGGCAATACAGTATCACGTGACTGCCCACCAAAAATCCACGATGAGGTGAAGTCACGAGCGTTGATACGCAAATGCACGAGGGCACACTGTACATCAAATCAGAGTATCTCCTAGTTTCTCAAACCACAGGGGGAATCCAAGACGACTCTTGGGTGTGTTTTCAGAGGTCACCAACTGGCTTCCCTGCATATGAGGTGATACATTTTCTTGCACTTTCATCCTAGGAAACAAATTTATTTTTTGTTTGCTGGCTCAAAAATGTTTAAAAACCCTGATCTACACTAAGCATGCGTATCTGCTTCCCATCGTTGCCTCATCATTTCAGTGACTTTTGGGACTTCAGGCTGACAAATGACAGATGTGCAAATTTATCATTCTATCCAAAGAATTTCCCAGTGCACAACGAGGCTGAGTATAATGTTCCTTTAACAATATACCCCTATGGAGTTACAACTATTGAGAACATTTTAAAGAGCAACACAGAAACTTTGGAAACATTTTTCACAATTTCTTTGAGTCACCTCCATTCAAAGAAAAGTTTTAACACCAAATGCAACATCTGGCTTATCAGCAGTACATCCCTTTCAAAAGACTAGGTTTGGTGTTGCTAAGAAAATACAATAAGTCTGGTTCCATTTTTAAATTATATTAGTTACGATGTAAAAAAGGTTTAAGGTAATTAATTTGTTACACAACATCAGTGTTTCCTTCCACTTGTACAGAATTGAAACCCCCTACGTCTCTCTCTCTCTCCCTCTCTCTCTCTCTCTCTCTCTCTCTATCTCAGTCAGAAACAAAGCCAACTTCTATTTTCAACACTCAGGGTAATTCATGTTTATAATATTAATCAAAGTATATTTGTCTGCCTTAGCAGGTTTTTTTTTTATTCAAGTCAAAGAAAATTATGTCATTCATGAACAATTTAAGAAGCTCATCTTACTGTGCTACTTCTGTTTACTTATAATAACACACTGGCTGCAATGAGCTTCACAGAGCAAGACACACACACACACACACACACACATACACATGCGCGCACGCGCGCGCACACACACACACACACACACACAAACACACACCCACAGATACAGAGAGAGAGAGAGAGATTTGGATTTTTAAAATCACTTTTATTCATAAAAACCAAATAAGATAATCACGTTGATTGAATCAAATGGAGAGAGAGAGAGAGAGAGAGAGAGAGAGAGAGAGAGAGAGAGAGAGAGAGAGAGAGAGAGAGAGAGAGAGAGAGAGAGAGAGATATCAAACCTTTGGTACTGGAGAACATCTGTAAATGGTAAACATTGTATAAGTTGGAATAATATAATGATTCGTTGGTTTAAATTGTTTCTGCAGGTTATTAACGACAACAAACTTCTCAGCTCAGCTGCTCTCCAGGGGTTTAAAACCTTATGGTGCCATTTCCTCAGCCTTTTCAAGGCGACACAATTATTCCCTGATGTTCTGCCTGTGTCAATGAACGTGTAATGGTTTGTTCCACCTCTGTGACAGCAATGAAGATAGTGGCAGTGCTGAATTGCACACCTGTGTAGTTGCATTGTGAAATGGCAGGATGGGGCTGTGACTTTTCCCATGTATTAGTTTAGGAGCTCCTTGTGTTCTGATTAAAGGACAAACTCCACTGTTATGCAACATGGATGATGAGTAAGCTGGCTGTTTAAAATCACTCACTGAAGCAATATTCTGATGGAGTCAAGACCCAGTAGAAAAGGGCATTTTGTAGTCTTATAGGCAGATATCTGTGTACAAGGTCTACTCTGTTTTAAAAGAAAAACAATGTTGGAGTGACTAGTGTGTATGCAATCAGTGACCATGGAAAGGCAGGTTGACTAAATTATGAATTTTATTATTTAAATACATAATAACTTGCTGCAAACAGGCATATTATATTTCAGATATCACCCCCTCATTTGTGTCAACACTGAAATAAAAGTACCTCATGTACGTTTATTGCTAGTCAGGGTTTCATCACTGACGGCTAAGTCATCTAAACTCGGATGTGTGATTGCAGTCACATTCACGACCAAACAATGGTTTACATTAGAGATGGATATTCATCCACTCCACAGGGGAAGTGATAGCACACACTCTTCTCCATCATAGTAAAAATCTCAATAGGATAGTTGAAGTAATTTTGGCATTTGTTTTTACATAGAAGATCCATCCAACCATGATGGACATGGAATATAAAGGAAAAAAAGAGGATGGCACTTTTTCCTCTTGGTGTACGTCCTACGGTCATTTGCAGACACCAGAGAAAAACCAAATGTGCATTGATTGCATCACACCCTCTGCCACTATAAGTTGACGTCGCACAAAAGCTCACCTTTCAACATGTAGTTTATCACACCACCCTCTGATTGCTGTCACTTATGGTATGCGTGTGCATCAACTTCTTTACAATGAATAGTGTGTGTTCTGTATGTGTGTGCCTGTGGGTGTCTGTGCATGCTCATCCTACTTGGAGTTCTTGCCCTCTGCCCAAGCGTACAGTCAAATGGATAATCTCCCATGTTAGTAGCGTAGTCATACATGTGATAAGGCTTAAGTAGATCTCATTTCTGAGTATGAGCGTGTGTGTGTGTGTGTGTGTGTGTGTGTGTGTGTGTGTGTGTGTGTGTGTGTGTGTGTGTGTGTGTGTGTGTGTGTGTCACATAATAAGCCTTAAGTGTGCTCCATCACACTGAGCGGATGTGATTATGATAAACTGTTGAGGAGATGGAAGGACATGTGCAAGATCGACAGAGGGAGACAGAAGGAGTGAAAAAAATAAAATAAAATGGGATTTTTTTAACATTAAACTGTAACACATTGCGCATGGCAGCGCAGTGGGTAGCGCTGTCACCACAAAACAAGGCGGTTCTGGGTTAAAGTCCCACTCTGTGCGGAGTTTGCATGTTCTCCCCATGTCGGCGTCGGTTCTCTTTGGGTTCACCGGCTTCCTCCCACCTCCAAAAGCATGCGGTTCAGGTTAAATGGCCGGTCAAAAATCGCCTGTAGGAGTGTGTGTGTGTGTGTGTGTGTGCGTGTGTGTGGTTGTCTGTCTTTGAGTGTGGCTCTGTGGCGCACTGACATCGTGCCCAAAGTGTCCCCCGCCTCACGCCCTATGCCATCTTGGATAGGCTCAAGCTCCCCTTGACCGACTGTGGCGAATACAGTGGAAGAAAATGAATGGATGGATGTAACACATTGTCAAGAAGGTCAGGGTGTGGACCCAAATGCAGGACACTAAAGGCAATTTTTTTCTCCAAAATTTAATCCAAACTCAAAATTTTTTCAGACAGGCAAGAATCAGAACATCAGGAAAAACCAAACTTGGGAAACGAACTAGCAAGGAGTTCAAACAGCACCTGACTTTAAAAAAGTCTCATGGTAGTTAGTCTAATGAACTTCAGGTGTGAAAACCAGTAACTGGTGTGGGGATGAGTCCCAGGTATGGAGAGGACCAACAGGTGTGGAGCCGTGGCTCCACTCACAAGCTTGGCCTCTCTCCCTGCCCACACTAGTACAGCCACGCCGAACCGTAACACACATTGTGGATACATAGGGACGAGATGTAAAGATGGAGTTTGGTTAAAGGTAAAACTGAAATAAATCTTATGTAGGAAATGTAAATTCAGATTAATTTTTATGCTTCTGACTTCGTGCTGCACAACAGTCTGTGGGTCAAATGCCTATATTAGATCTGTGACTGAAGAAAAGGATACTGCCAGACAGTTAAGCATGTTTATGGTTGAAAGAAACAAACATGTGAGTTGTGTGCTCAGTGAATCTGTAATGTTTTTTTTTGCCACAAACCAACTTACATTTTTGTGTTGGACAACATAGTAGGAAAAAATAATCTACACATCCAGATCCAAAGTCCTTAGAGCTAGACTCTTTGAATGGGGATAGAGTCGTTGAGCCCCATGTTGATGACTGCCACCCAATCCACACTGCACCCATCCCCTACGGTTTCCTCGGTGGTTGGTGAGTCCACTGGAGGTTGGGCCCATGTCGTCCTTTCGGGCTGAGCCTGACAAGGTCCCATGGGCAGAGGCCTGGCCACCAGGTGCTCGCATACGAGCCCCAATCCTGGGCCTGGCTCCTGGGTGGGGCCCTGGTTGCGCCATACCAGGCAACGTCACGGTCGTTGTTGTTTTGATTAGCATAGGGGTTTTGCTACTGCTCGTAGGCCCTGTCCACACGATGCCGGATTTTTTTGAAAACCTATCGAAAATGATTTAAAAAAATCTCTGTCCACACGTAAACGCGTCAGTGCGTTTTTGAAGACAGCTATAAACATGCCAAACCATGTGGTGGCAGTATTTAGTCATATTTTATCCAATAAGAATCCTCCGTGTTTTGTTGTCACAAAGCGCCTGCAAGAATGCTGCCATCAACAAGGTTCGTACATCCATCATGTTTATACACACGGGCCCATAAATATGACGTCACAGCGGTTTTCATCGCAGGCAAGACATCAGCGTTTTTAAAAAGTTCTGGATACACCGTCCACACGACAACGCAGACCCAGCGTTTTAAAAAAAAATCCACCTAGGCAAGCGTTTTTGTCGTGTGGACGGAAGGTGTAAACGCAACAAAAAAGTTGCGTTTTCAAAAAGTTCCGGCATCGTGTGGACGGGGCCTTAGTCTGGCCCATCACCCAGGACCTGTTTACCAAGGGAGACCCTAGCAGGAGCATAAAGCCCCTGACAACATAGCTCCTGGGATCATTCAAGCACTCAAACTCCCCCACCATGATAAGGTGGCAGCTCTCGGGGTAGACAAAAAGCAGCCTGCTGCAGGATTTTTTATTTTATTTTTTAATTCGTTCATTCCCACATTTTTGAAGTCACTTTTCTGGATGGCTAGCCTTTTAACTTCCATGCTTTAACTTCGACTCTACAGGAAGCTAAAGCAAAATAAAATAAAACAAAAGACAAATTAAAAAGCATCTTGCTGTTTGTCAGCTAGTAATTGGAATAGATGGAACACAAGGCAGTGCTTGATGATGAATTCATGGTTTGTGCAGCTACGTTTCATTTAGCCCAAAGTATGTAGTGCATCATTTAAATCTGTGGAAGCCTTCACCATAGAAGTTTGATGCTTTGAATCTGTTTAATATTTCTGCATTATTCAGCAGTGGGAATGTTGATAAGGGTCAAAGTGATTAGTATCTCCCTCATTAAAAAGCTGTCATCTTGAACTGTGTGTTATCATTGTTTGCTTGGTTAATTAGTGAGATAATTACTGATGAGGTGGTTAATGGTTTGGGTATGTATGTGTGAGATACAAAGACAGATCGAGATATTTATTATCCAGAGATAAATAGGGTTTTCTCTGTTTGTGTTGTGTCTCATTTCTCTTGATTTTTCACTGCTTTATCTGTTATTGCTGCTGGTTTGTCTTTGGTGTTTGAATTTGCATGCAGCTTGTATTTGTTTGACCATTCTTCCTCCCTGTGGGTGTTTGGTCATATGTTTGCATAGGGCTTAGTGGAGTTTTCTCAGGATGAGAGGTGGGGTGTGTACCTCAAAGGACTGGTCATATCTGATGCTTATGCCTCATGCGCGAACACACACACACACACACACACACACACACACACACACACACACACACACACACACACACACACACACACACACACACAAACACACAGATGCAAACACAATCCCTTCACATACCTTTAGCATCAATATCAATTTAGCATCAAATGCCCTTTCACCTGAAAGATTGCAGAAATAACTGTGTTTGTGTTTATGTTTGGGACTGGGTTTTTGTCTGACCTGAGAAAAATAAACACCACATATTATTGTTTTTGCATGTTGTTTTCTTGCTATTGGTCATGTTATTGCAAATTTTCTTTTTTATGTGACTTTCGTATAAATGCATGCCTACATATTACAAATGTATAAGCACATAAAGCTCATTTATACTCTTAGTGCACTCATCGGTAGTACTTAAGTGGATCCTATTTGTTGACATTAATACATCTACAGTGACAGTGTGGAGTCAAATGTCTTGACAAAGTTTATAATATTGCGCTTGATAAAAAGTGACAAAATCAGATGCAAGGATTTTATAAATAATATATGTTTTGATTCACTTTTTTAATCTTTGTGTTCTCTTTGCAAATTTGCCTTGTCTGAATTATGGCTACAGTATGCCCTCAACAGTTTTTGGTGGCACAGCTCCATTTCATCCACATATGTAAATCTACAGAAAACATATATCGGTCAAATGAACCCAAAATCCATTTTTGGATAAATTAGCATAAATTAATTAATTACATATATTAATTAAATAATTAATTAAATGCATTATCATATCATGTCTTTGTATTTATATTCAGCCTGATTATTCTCATTCTTTTTGTTAAACCTTGCCAACTGAAAAAGAAAAAAAAATCAGTCTTAAAAAACCTCAAAGAAAAAATGGAATTAGACTAATATCTTTTAAGAAAATTTCTTGTAACTTCCTCTGCTCAGAAAATTATTTATGTTGTTGAGAATGTATATTTTTCTTTTTCAGTTTTGTCAGTTGTTTTTTTTTAAATCTTTTTTCCTTTTGCTGAGAATAAATTAAGGATCAGGTACCAGTTTCTTTTAAAAATAACTTGCATTACATGAGTTATGTCAGTTTCATTATCATTATTATTCATTATTGTACAATTACTGTAAGTAAAGATGTTATGTTACAGTTAGCTAATATTAACAGTAATTCTTGAAAGTACCAGTACTTCAAATCCCCTTTTAGAATTTAGTTGGCAGATGACTTTGAGCTGCAAACACTTGAATAAACAACAATAAAACAATCAGAAAAAAATACAATGGTATAGGTTTCTGTATTTAAAATTCTCTCTTTCATCAAACCTACAAAATATAATTAAAACATGACATACAATTCATTAAACCTCACCAACGTAAAAATAAACTCACAAAAACCACTTGGGTTATTCTCTCCACTATTCTGGCAATCATCTCTGGTTTCGCGGAAAAAAAATCTCAATAATAATTACCAGAATCGTCTTTAAAAATATGCTCTACACTTTTTCGATGATGGCTTTTCTTTTCAACTGCAGTGATCAGCAGTTCTCCCTTGTTACCATTTAATTAATAAAATAAATACAACTAAAATTTACTCATCTAGATGCAGATCTATAAGCCAAATTACTAACGGCCAGCCAGGTGCCCCTGACAGCAAATCTGGTAGAGGCGTATGCACCTGGAAAACAGTAAAACATGGCTTTGCAACTAAAATGATGCAACAGTATAGACACAAATTCTCATTTTAAAGTCCCAGATGTACCATGTGTCAGTAGTGTTTCATCGTATTCTTTAGCTTTATACCCTTTATTAGATGATGATGTACCACAAACTCAGATATTGCAGTAAACTTTAAACTCACTGAGTAATATTAAATTATACTTCGACTATCAAGCACACAACATTTAATTAGTTTTGTGTTTTGAGCGCCAGTGATTACTTCAATTCAAAGTATCCACTAAACAACTTGGAATAGAGAGTTTGAATATTCTGTGTCCTCATATGTGACCTAATCAATAAAAATGATGTACTATAAAGTTAATTTATTCAAAAATAAGTAAAATGGATTGGAAGTCTGGGTTAAGCTACCTTCATCTATTTTTGTGCAGTACCTCATACTCTACCTCTGTGGCTGTCCTTGCAGACCTTATAGCTGCAATGAATTATATTTAGTAGCACAGAAACTGACTCTGAAATAGGGATGCAATACGGCAGATCCCATCCTACTCTGTGGCCTTATACAGCTTTCAGTCTCTGCTGAGCTGAATGCATTCCCATCTGTGATGTCATCTGTGTTCCTGGATGAAGAAGAGTGAAAACACATTTGTTTTACAGGGACAGGCCATATGGAGATGATGTAGATCATCCTGCATGTAAATGCACATTTTCAGTGTGTGGGTTTGTGACGATGAATGGTCAAACTTATGGAGGATGGGGACTGTAAAACCCAAAGAGACACAACTTACCAGACTCCAAATTACCTCTACCTGGCAGATGCACCAGACTGTTTATCGGTACAGTATGAAATTTTGATTTATTTTCATTCATACATTTTATATGCTCACGTCTTGCAGACACACAAGGTGGAGATTTACACAAATGTGTACAAAACTTCATAAGCAGAAGGGCTGTTTTGCTCTGATAAAGTCTAAAAAAAATAAAATAAGATTAAAATTGTAAAAATCATCAATCATGTGACAAATATGAAAAATAGCTTAGCTTCATTATTCAGTGACTTAATGGTGCTTCCACACAGAACTAGTTCACATTCAACTTGTTTTATTTAATTCCCACGGAAGTCACCATTGGGCCATTTGATCTTACTCAAATGGTCCAATGAGTAAAATCACTCACCTGAGTAACTTGCTGAATATGACCAACATAAACACATTTACTGGCTTGTGTTTACTGTGGAGACATGAGAAAACTATGTCTGGGTTCACAATATTATGCATTCATTTGTCCATAGTTGCAACCATCGATTGACTTTTTATGTAATTGTGCCATATGAAGCATATGCAGTGTAACACCTTATATACAAGGAGCTAGCCATTTTCAGTTCCTGTTCCGGCTGGAAGGGCTGATTCAATCAGCAGTGAATAGCATGATAATTTAGCCAACTTTTTTAAGCACTAATTGTATTGAGCGCCTACATTAGTATGACATATGAGTATATAATAATAGTAATAATAATAATAATAATAATAACAATAATATTAATAATAATAATAACAATTATTATTATATCATTATTATTAACAAGAATGTAGCCGCAAGAAGGCAAAAGCTAGTGTCTTATTGTGCTGTTCCCAAGCCCAGTTAAATATAGAGGGTTTTGTCAGGAAGGACATCCAACGTAAAACTTGCCAAATAAAACATAATATCACAATAATATTAATGATAATATTAACAAGAACAAATGTAGTCAGAGACTGTAGCGTCCCGCGAGACCCCTGAATGCAAAATTGTACCCTGACCTACTTGCATAGGTCAAAGATCAAAGCTAGTGGTCTGACCTACTTTCATAGATGAGCACTAATTTTGATTTATGGTCCTACTCACACTGGCCTCCTCATCTTATTCAGTTCCTGAGTGTACAAAAGTTAAAATTTGACCTTGACCTTGTTTTTTCAAGGTCAAAGTTATCATCTCATTTTCATCCCCTTTTGCCGCCTGAGTAATATGCTTTTTGTTTCATCTTTTTATCTGCAAGGGGCAGATAAAATTTGGTGGAGGACGAACACACAAACGCTGACAATTACAATACATCACTCTTTGAATCGGGATGTAATAATAATGAAGTATGGCAGTACAGCAAATTCTATCTACCCGTCTATCTGTCTGTCTAGCTCTTTAGATCTCTCTCTCTTTCTCTCTCTCTCCTCTCTCTCTCTCGCTATATATATATATATATATATATATATGTATATATATATATATATATAACTGTATACTGTATATACGTACGCACACACACACACACACACACACACACACACACACAAGTGTATACACATTTTTACATCCCACCTCAAAGCGATGATGTATTGTAATTGTCAGTGTTCGTGTGTTCGTCCACCTGTTCATCCGTCCGTTCATTAGTCCACCAAATATCTTTGCAACTGTTGCAGATAGAAAGATGAATGAAAAAAAAAAAAAGCATTACTTGGTCGGTAAAAGGGATGAAAATGAAATGATGATCTTGACCTTGAGAAAACTAGGTCAAGGTCAAATTTCAACTTTTGTAAACTCAGGAACCAGATAAGATAGAAAGAGTAGGGAAGCCGCTGTAAGACCAAGATCAAAGCTAGAGCTTTGATCTACCTATGCACTAGCTTTGATCTATGGTCATCAAAGTTAGCACACAGCTTTGACCTACCCTGAAAGGTCAAAGCTATGCACTTGTCAGGTACTACTTTCAGGGTACCCTGACCTACCGTCCACAGGATGTTGCAGTCTCTGACTGCCTTGTTTGTTATTTGTTCAATTATACTCTTTTTTATTTTCATCGCATTTATTTATTTATTTATCCCTGTATAAGAAAAATGCAGTAATAGTAAAACAACCAATCTACACAGAAATTCCACAAGAATAGAGCAATGCAACTGAAGAAATACACCCTCTCTATTTACTGCACCCTCAGGTCATGTCTCTTACTTTTACCAACTGAATTTAGATTCATTTCTGTTTGATAAAACCTTGCTAAGATATGTTTTCATGGAAATTGTGCTCAGTTAGGACCCCCTAAATATGGCAGTTATGGTAGTTTATAAGTAAGATGATATGTGGCCCTGAGTTTAATGAATTTACACTTCATCTGACCAGAGATGAAACAAGAATTATATATCTTTGTTATTCTACTTTCTAACAGTGGTTGAGTTGTCTTTAGTGATGTTATGTGAAACTTATTGGCATGACAGCAAAATAAGAGACCGTGGGAATGCAGCTGTCAGAGGGTTAAGGTTATGTTTAGGGTTAGGGAGAAGGTTAGGTTTAGGGTAGACCAGACATGGCAGTGACAAGGGACAAGAACAAAACGACAAAACAGAAAAACAGATATCAGAATTGTGGAAGTTGCACACTACTCCACTGTAATGAGATTTCCTATTAAAATATAAATTTGGCATTGCATAGGTCTGTTAAGATAATTTACTCAACCTTTTTTGAATGGAAATTATAACTAAGCCTGCTCCAACAACAGGATCTTGGAGCAAAAAAGCCCTCTGCAGTGCATAATATACAGTATAAAGATTGGCTATATAATGTAGAATACAAAATGCCAGAAATTTAAGATGAACTACAGCCATTAAAAACATCAGATCTAAAAGTATTGACCTAAAAGTTACATCATTCCACACCACAAATCATTTGATTTCTTACCCAGAGGTCATACCGCTGATGTAAATATTTCTTACTATGACTCCTTTTTCTGCGCAGCAGTCAAGCAGACTCACACATCAGAAACTCTAGAATTAAAGGTTAAGCCTCAGACATTACCCCTACTTCTGTTACCTGCCCAGCTATGATTTGTGTCTTCTTACAATGAGAATGTAGTTTTTCATTATATTGGCCCAAAAGTCTCAGTAAAACAAAACATAAAACATATGTAGAGCTAATTTGGAAATTTTCTGGACTTTCTGAACTTCTCTATTAACAGAGGCAACTAGAACCAAGGCAGTCACAGACTGTAACATCCCTCAACACCCCTGAATTCAAAATTTTACCCTAATCTACTTTTATAGGTCAAAGATCAAAGCTTGTGTGTACTTCTTCTCCTTCCAGCATTTCCCTTCAGGGGTCCCCACAGTGAATCAGTTACCTCCATCTAACCCTGTCTTATGCATCCTCTTCTCTCACACCAACTACCTTCATGTCCTCTTTCACTACATCCATAAACCTTTATTTTTGCAAAGTCAATCACCATTTGTCCTTCTGCATTCCTCTCGTGGATACCAAACCTGCCCATCACCTCCTCATCACCTCTGTTTCTTGCACCAACGTGTCCATTGAGGTCTGTTCCCATGACGTGTCCCATTGAGGTCTGTTCCCATGATTGAGATTAAATTTACTTTATTCATCCACACACTGGGGAAATTATCTTTTACACTCCACTTTTTACATGCATATATATATATATATATATATATATATATATATATATATATATATATATATGTGTGTGTTAGTCAGAGCACACACAATCATTGTATACAGGCCCCTGTACAAACACAACACACACTATGAGCCTGTGGGCATACAATTAATAACAATCAGTACAGGAGAGGCGAAGTGACGAGGTGTGACTTCAAGTTGCGCCCCAACAAGCAGCTTGTGGGAGTGACGGCACCTTGCTCAAGGGAGCCTCAGCAGTTGCTGGAAGGTGAGCCGACACCTCCCACTGTCAGCTCACACTCCGAAGATGTCTAGCGGGAGCGGGAATCGAACCGCCAATGGCTGGGCAATGTCTGGTCTCAAGACGTCTGCTCTACCGCTGAGCCACTGCCGCCTCACTTCTAGGTATGCTCTGCATCACTTCATCAAAGTCCAACCAGAATTTCTCCTTCTCCTCCAGCTCAAATCCTATCTGTGGAGCATACCCACTAACAACATTAAACATCACACCTTTGATTTCTAGCTTCAGACTCATCACTCTATCTGACACTCTTTTTACCTCCAGGACATTCCTAACAAACTCCTCCTTCAAGATAACTCCTACTCAATTTGTCTTCCTGTCTACACCATGATAGAAGAGCTTGAACCCTGCTCCTAAACTTCTAACTTTGCTACCTTTCCACCTGGTCTACTGGACGCACAGTATGTCTACCTTCCTCTTCTGCGTCATTTCAACCAACTCTCTAACTTTTTCCTGTCATCGTTCCAACATTGTTACTGGGTAACATTGTTATTAATTCCACACAGTCCAATAGTACTAAATGGTGGTTAGCTCAATCCTAACATAATATGGACAACCCCATTAACGGGCTAGCGCATTATCTTTTTTAGCGCGATACCTTCCCAGAAGGTATTCTAAAGAACAACAGGTCCTTGCCTTTGCATGTTTTTGCTGTTCTGTTGACACAACCGTTCACCGCGCAGGTAACCGTGATACTTTTGGTGTTAATCGTGTCTAGAATTGCACTGTTTCTTATGACTGCTAAGCTATGTTTGGCCCCAGTGACGTATGATGCCCACGTGGCCACTGAATGCGGAAGCTGCTGCGGCGCAGATTTTAAGCTTTTTTGACCAAACGGATGATGCAAAGACACATAAAATTTATTTTTTCTTCTATTTTTCATAATGATGGATAATATATATGTCACTTAAAATTAACTTTACTGTCTCTTCAACAGTAATTATAGTATATACAAATACTGAGATTTGTATTAAACAACAACATTTCTTACTACTTTACATTCTGTTGTTCAATTGGGAATCAGCAAACTAAACTGTCAGCCATGACCAAACTCTTGCATCCAGTGTTTGAACACTATGAGTACACACATGCATACAAACACCTACTGTCTTTCTGTTTGGTGCTTACAGTCCCTGTTTATTCCCCAATCCTGTCTGTGCTATCATTCTTTCGAAAGCAGTCCTCTACGTTCTCCTCCCCAGCCATCAAATTCCCCTCAAACCTCCCTCTCTTCACTTCTCCTTTTTCTCACTCTCTCTTTCAATCTAAAATCCATCATGAATATTCATAAGGGCCTTATTTGCATTGGTGGCTTCTGAATGAGGCTGAGTACACAAAGGTGACAGCCATCAAGCTCGGAATAGTGCCGCTGTTTGTGTGTTTTGGGTCTCTGCATGTGTGACTGGATGTGAAAAATAGACAGGGGTAGACTTAGAGGAGGAGAGGAAAATGGGCAAAGAGTGAGAGAAACAGAGTTGAATGGAGACCAGGAGGATTGAGAGTGTTTTGGCATTATCACAAAAAAAAAACAAAAAAAAAAAGATTGACATTATCACTGAAGTAATTTTTAGAGTCTCAGAGTACATGATTAAAAACTCACGTTTAGGGTTTTAAACATTTGGACTGTTTAAGCTCAGTGTTTGAAATGATAATGGTCCACAGAACACCTATAGTATTTATGTACACATGTTGATTAAGCTGTCTCTTCATACATATGTCATTTTTTTTTTATCATTAGAGTTTGGTTTTTCATGTGCAAGTCCTTCTACTCATTGTTGCAGGATAGAAGAGCCCTATTTAGAAAAAGGTTCATCTTTGCTGCTGTAGTATTCCTCTGTGGTGGTGATACACAAGTAGCTCAGAGCTTGTTGTGTTTTTCTGTATGTTAATGTGTTTACCTCTGAGTTACCCTAGGAATTACAAAATGAGTTTGGGGCCTCGGATATTTTTATTTTAAGGAACTGCGGAAAACCAGCTGATATTTTACTTACAGAGAATGACCATTACACAGCTCTTTGCACAGTGAGACCAGTGACATTTTTATTTCTCTGGCCGTGTACCCAGGCTCATGAAAGCATATTGAACCTACAGTACTGTGAATAAGCCACAGATAGTTGTATCGTACAAATACCAATTTAGTTATCCTTTCTCATCCATTTTTTTATATAATAATTTTGACTATTGAAATTGAAATACATTTTTGTATGGCTAGGACATTGATAGTGTAGCATCCTGGTATACAAGACAAGACAAATAGTGTCTTGCCTTGGTCTTCTTCTTCTCCTTTCGGCCTCTCCCTTCAGGGGTCGCCACAGCGAATCAGTTGCCTCCATCTAACCCTGTCTTCTGCATCCTCTTCTCTCACACCAACTACCTTCATGTCCTCTTTCACTCCATCCATAAACCTCCTTTTTGGTCTTCCTCTAGGCCTCCTGCCTGGCAGTTCAAAACTCAGCATCCTTCCACCAATATGTATTCACTATCTCTCCTCTGGACATGTCCAAATCATCTCAGTTTGGCCTCTCTGATTGTATCTCCAAAACCTCTAACATGTGCTGTCCCTCTGATGTACTCATTCCTGATCCTATCCATCCTGGTCACTCCCAAAGAGAACCTCAGCCTCTTCATCTTTGTTACCTCCAGCTGTCTCCTGTCTTTTCCTCAGTGACACTGTCTTTAGACCAAACAACATCGCTGGTCTCACAACAGTTTTGTACACCTTTCCTTTCATTTTAGCTGAAACTCTTCTATCACACATCACACCTGACACTTTTCTCCAACCATTTCATCCTGTACACGCTTCATCATCTCTTTTCCACACTCTCCATTGCTCTGGACTGTTGACCCTAAGTACTTAAAATCCTCTTGATCTATTCTCCCTGTAACCTTTACTGTGGCTAATCTTCATTCCTCTCCTTTCCTGGACAAACCTCCACCTCTCAAGCTTCTCCTCCACCTGTTCCCTGCTCTCACTACAGATCACAATGTCATCTGCAAATATCATAGTCCATGGAGATTCCTGTTTAACCTCGTCTGTCAGCCTGTCCATCACCGTAGCAAGCAAGACATGGCTTAGAGCTGATCCCTGATGCAGTCCCACCTCCACCTTGAACTCCTCTGTCACACCTACAGCACACCTCACCACTGTCTTACAGTCCTCATACATATCCTGCACTGCTCTAACATACTTTTCTGCCACTCCAGACTTCCTCATAAAATACCACAGTTCCTCTCTGGGCACTTTGTCATAAGCTTTCTCGAGATCTCCGAAAACACAATGCAGCTCCCTCTGGCCTTTTCTGTACTTCTCTATCAACATCCTCAACACAATACTGCATCATTATTACTCTTTTATTAAACCATAGCTCTGAATTTTTACATTCTGCTTTAAAGCGGTTATGTATTGTTATTGTCAGCGTTTGTGTCTTCATCTATTCGTCTGTCCGTTCGTCCGTCTGTCCGTCCGTCCGTTAGTTATTCCACCACATATCTTTGCCACTGATAGAAAGATGAAACAAAAAGCACATTACTCGGGCAGCAAAGGGGATGAAAATTAGATGATGATCTTGACCTTGAGAAAACTAGGTCAAGGTCAAATTTCAACTTTTGCACATCCAGGAACTGGATAAGATAGAAAGACGATGTACAGTAGAAGGCCAGTGTAAGACCGTAGATAAAAACTACTGCTTTGATCTTTGAAAGTTGGTCAGAGCACTATATTTGATGTTTGACCTATGCAAGTAGGTCAGGGTTAAATTTTGAATTCAGGGGTATTGCAGTATGTGACTGCATTTGTTCTAGTTTTGTTTTTTGTTTATTTTCTCAAGAGGGCGGCATGGTGGTGCAATGGGTAGCGCTGTCGCTGCACAGCAAGGTGGTTCTGGGTTCGAGTCCCGCTTGTGTGCGGAGTTTGCCTTTTCTTCCCGTGTCTGCGTAGGTTCTCTCTGGTTTCTCTGGCTTCCTCCCACCTCCAAAAACATGCGCTTCAGGTAGATTGGCTGTTCCAAATTGCCCATACTGTGTGAGTGTGAGCGTGCATGGTTGTCTGTCTCTGCGTGGCACCGCCGTGCACTGGCGTCATGCCCGGAGTTTGCCCCGCCTCATGCCCTAAGCCAGCTGGGATAGGATCCAGCTCCCTACGGTGATTAGAAGATGGATGGATGGATGGATGGATGGATGGAAGTTAAGTTGAATAACTACTCAACACATTATGTAGATTTATTTTTATGCATTCAGTTATGCATTAGATTTTAGCTCATCCAAGTTTTCCATGTTCTTTTACTTTATTTTGCAAGACTGTTGCATTACATTCTTAAGTAAAAAAAATATCTGTTGATGCGATGGCTCAGCACTCTCAGACAAGTTTCAGATTTGTGACAAATATTGTTTGCACTCATAGACATACCTCCAGCATTTGTATCTCGATTCCAACAGACATTACTCACTTGATCCAGTGCACCAACAGTGTGTTCTGCGTAAACCTACTGATACAGTATTCATCTTGCAAATACCTTTTCTCGGTCAGGTGACAGATAATTGGAAACTATGATTCAATAGACTGTCGTGTGTTAAACCTGCCTACATATAAGCATGCCGGACTTTACCACGGATGTAGCAGACTGCACACATTACTTAACAGAGAAAACTATTTTTAATCCAACAGGCAACTTCAACCACTTCCACCAAGTCTTATTCTCTGCTATTCTCTATCACAGTGTTATTAAAAAGACTGCATTATGCATGTGGGGGGTTGCGGGGCCCTCTGGCCGGGTTAGGTTGGGGGTGGTGGAGGCTGGGTTGCATGTTGCTCGGTCCCTGCAGCTGACTCCCTTGGTTGTGGGGGGCCTCTTGCCTCCTAGGGGTGGGGGGGTTGGGCAGGATATGGGCATGGAGGGTTGGGTGGATGGTGGGTGAAGGGTGGGCCTCCTCACACCGTGCCCTGTTGGTTTGTCCTGGGTACCCTGGTGGTGGCAGCTGCTGTCTCCTAATGGTCTCTGGGTCTACATATTACTCAGCTCCCCTAGTGAGTCTTTGGGTGATGGCTTCTGGATGCCCCTGACTGCCCAGGGTTTCGGGTACTCTGCTGGTCTGGCCTTGTTGGGTTCTGGTAGCCACTCTGGGCTTTGGTTTCCATCACACATGCATGTTTGTTCAGGGCTTAGCAGCTTCTGTAGAGTCCAGTTCTTGAGAACTGTTGGGTCCCGTAAGAACGTGATGAGTCTCACTTCAGACGTCACACTAATCTCATGGCCTCTATTTTCCATCCTCACTTTTTTCCCCTGGTGGCCTATTCTACCTATTCTATACTATCAGGACCTCCAGTATGCTGGTGTTTTATACCATTGGGTATTAAGGTGTCAGTTGTGATAGATAATGAAACAGCTCAAGTTTTTTTCCATTCTGACAGTACTGCCTGTCTGTCCTCTTCCCTGTTGGTGTCATCTCTGTGTGGTTTCCGCCTTAACTCACATTGGCGCAGCACTTCCCTCTGGCTCATAATAGAAAATTCTAATAAAGATTGACAACTTAGCTCTAAGAGAGGGCCAGTGATGGTCACATGCACGCAATAAAATATATTTAAAATGTTGCTGCAACTCTAAAAAATGCATTGATCTCATAAAAAAGTTGACTCCCCCCATTTTGTGGGTGGAGTCGAACAGACAATACATGCAGACAATAAATAAACAAAGAAAGAGAAGAGAGAGTAGAATGAACTATCATTCATGCTCCCTAGGCTAACTGCAAAACGGGCAGTAACAGCTGGCAGGGTGATGGGGCCTGTATGGTAACACTGACCATAGAACTCCAATCCATGTTTTGATGCCTCTTTGAGGCATAGTCAAAAGCATGGCATGAGGCAAGATTAGAGTATTGAAGTTTCATTTTCTGTCCCGGCTGAAAAATAATGACTTCCCTTGCAGAAATCTCTGCCACGGTGCCAAGACTGACATATTCTGTCAGCCCGGGACGGAGCAGGCATTCACTAGCAGATATATGGCCCTGAGATTGTCATGCTTTCACAGGCACTCCAGCCATGAATGTGGGCCTCACCACGCAGTAGCTCCCTAAAACCAGTACAGGCCCAGAGAACCAAAGGTGTGTTACTGGTACACCAATAAGAGGTCCAAGGTTGAGAGAATTGAGGCTTTACCTGATGATTTTGTCAGAGGCCTGACTGCATTAGATAACTTTCTAGATTATCTAATGGATTATACAGGATAGGCTAAAATGAGCCTCAACTTCAGCATATGCCTTTTTTTTGGGTTACAGAGCCTGTTGATTTTTTTTTGTGTGTGACAAAAAAAAAGGATATTTAGTACATGTAAGTGTAACAATGCTTTTATTGGCTGAATGCACACAACTCAAGTATTGTAGTACAGATTGTAACTGAAATAAACCATTCATTCATTCAAACAAAGATGACTGCTCTTTCAATGTCTTTTTGGGGTGGTGCATCCCCTCTTAGTGCAGATGTCTTTCTCCATGGGTTTCAGGCATTCTGTATGCAGAAGTCCTCATTCTTAGTATGTGGTATTTAACTGTGTGTCTTTATGTGAGAGGAAACTGTAGGTTTTGTTATATATATTGTTCTCCGAGTGAGAAGTCTCTCCACCAACCATTTTGAACCGAAATTTTGATGAGTTTTAATCTAAGAAAATCAGAGTAACACACACCTGCGTCATGTTTGGACAGCATATGCATAATACCACTGTTGTTGTGTCTTCCCAATTGACCAAATCTTCCATCAGTTTGAGATGTGTACCTGATAAACATATGTAAAGTCACATATGCATGTGCCCAAGTATGAAGGGATTCAAGAAAAGGAAAGTGAATGCATACCGATTCACAACAGAGATTTAACAGTTTGCTGGATTATTTTTTCTCCTGCCATGTTTCTTCACAAAGCTCTTCTTCTTCTTCTCCAAACAATGTGTAAAAGTAATCAACAAGAAAAGCCTGTGTGACAGAGCACCCACTACTTCGGCCAACAGGATGAAGGGAAATGGACCTGACCCACAGTGGAGACTTTTATACAAACCTCCCCTCAAGAAAAAAACACCCGACCTCCAGTGGAGAATTTTACATGGTGCCATCAGTTCCAATGCTTTTATCTCTGTTTTTAACCCTGCGGTGTCCAGCCAGTGTCCCTTCTATCCCCTTCGTGAAATAGTCTTTCATGCTTTCAGTGAGTGTGGGAGACTTGCAGTGCTCTTCACTCCTCTAACAAATGTTTTTAATTTGTTCAGTGAAAATTTTAGTATCAGGAAATCCATCTACGGTGCTGGGTACAATAAATCGAATCAGAGAAAGTGGCAGCTTTTAAATTTTATCTCTGGAGAGGCAAAACTCACAATTTATGTGACCAGGAAGAGGAGAATTGAAAACAATACTGTTCAAGAAGCAGCTACTGTTTTTTGCTGTAACATCAGATGTCGCTTAAAACTACAATTTGGTTTCTATAAAATGACAAAAGACCTAAATAACTTTAGGAACACCTGGTGTTACAAAAATGTCCTATGCACTTTAGTTGATGACCACCTCACTTTTGCAAACTTCCTGATACAACGCACTAATTTTTAAATTGTATTTCCTTTTGTTTATTGGTGTTTAGTGTTTTTGAGTGTTTTTTGAAGTTTCATCTAATGAAAAATTGTAAAATGTTCTAAATGTTCTAAATGTGATTGAATTTTTTCTGCAAAAAATCTTCCTCTTCTGACGCACTTTAGTGCTTTCATCTAATGTAAAATTGTAAAATGTTTGAATGTGATTTAAGTGTTTTTGCAAAAATCAAAAAAATCTTCTTCTTCTTCCTCTTTTCCTTTCGGCTGTTCCCTTCAGGGGTCAGCGCAGCGAATCACTTTCCTCCGTCTAATCCTGTCTTCTGCATCCTCTTCTCTCACACCAACTACCTTCATGTCCTCTTTCACTACATCCATAAACCTCCTCTTTGGTCTTCCTCTTGGTCTCCTGCCTGGCAGTTCAAAACTCAGCATCCTTCTACCAATACATTCACTATCTCTCCTCTGGACACGTCCAAACCATCTGTCTGGCCTCTCTGACTTTATCCCCAAAACCTCTAACATGTACTGTCCCTCTGATGTACTCATTCCTGATCCTATCCATCCTGGTCACTCCCAAAGAGAACCTCAGAATCTTCATATCTGCTACCTCCAGCTCTGTCTCCTGTCATTTCCTCAGTGACACTGTCTCTAGACCAAACAACATCGCTGGTCTCACCACAGTTTTGTATACCTTTCGTTTCATTTTAGCTGAAACTCTTTATCACACAGAAGAGTGTTTCTTCACAAAGCAATGATAAAATTTGTTTTGCTTGCTTTCTTCCAGGATTGTGTTCACCTTTCACAGGTAGTGTATTTGAATAAAGGCTCTGTACTCATCGGTGGTGTAGGTATTCGTTGGCCGTGATTTTCGGGATCTTTTTCACCTATCAAGCGACCTCATCCATCAATGTACTAGCACCAATTTAGGGGTATTCTTGATACTCTCCAGCTACCCATTTGTTGCTTTTCAATTGCTCACACTGAGGTCCTCATCAAATTTTAAGACCTGCTCATGAAATATTGATTTGATGTAAGGCACAAGCTAGGATGTTGTGTCACACATAAGAGGGTTTGTTCATTTTTCAGATTTTTCAGTCTGTTGGTTCAGTTTCACTTCGAATTTAAATTTTTTTCAGCCGGTGAAAGATAGTGTTCACCGACAGACTTTTTTTTTTTTTCACTTTTTTTCTATCTTAATAGATCACAATGTGCATGTCTTGTGCTTTTGTGTCATGGTTGTATTGGCATTTTTTATTCACATCTACAGCAACATTGCAAGGCAGATCTATAACACAATGGCTGAGTGCTCGAACTTCAACTAATCCTGTCCTAGGAATTCCCGTCAAAAGTATGAAAAAATATGCATATGGATTTGGCTCTGAGTTCTATAATTTCTCAGGACTCCCACCAAGTTTGGTGGACCTTCATATGTGATTCATAGATGTTAGATGCAGTTACTGCTATTGAGCATCCCTGCTGTGGTTAAATAAAAGCAATATGCCTTGTTTTTTTCTTCTTCTTTGATTACACTTGACGCTGTTCCATCATAGGGTACTGTTTGAATCTTGTAATCTACTAATTTAATGTGATCTTTGAAACCTAAATTTACTGATGTACTCATTCTCAAGTCTCAGGATCACCTGAATGCATAAACTATTAATGATAACATTTCTTATTATGAAGGAACCCCATTTGGAACTCATAGAATGGTTGGAGGGAAAAATCATAAGTGTCATCAAATAACATGAAGTAGCCAAAACGATTTCAGTTCGTCCTTGAAGTTACAAGGTTAGGTTATAACTTATTTGGGTCCTCCACGTCTTACAATTGTGCTGTTTCATGGGTATTCAAGAATTTGCAGTCACTCAATCACAACTTTCTGTTTTCTTATGTATCAAAATGTATTTCACTGTCAAGAAAACTCACAATATTCCTAAAATTGTAACTTTCCTCCCTATATGTGAAGTGAATGCACTCTAAAAGTCCGCCGTAACAGCATTCAGATTCCATTCATTAGAAGTTAAGATGCAGTCATACACTGTTTAAGCATATTAATGCATTAGCACCATTATTACCTTGCAGTTTAGGTGAATTTTCAGTTGGTGTGAGTGTGTGTGTGGTTGTTTGTCTTTGTCTACCCCTCCTCTTGCCAGTACCCGAGAAAGGCTCCAGTAGACCAGACACCTGCAAGGTCGCTAAGTGGCTGAAAATGAGATGATTGCGATTGTCTTGTCTATAACACATTTGCAACCCCTTAAGGAACATTTTTTTGTTTGATTGTTTTTGTTTTGGTTTTTTTTGCATTTATTAAATTTCACTTATTTGAAAGGGATAGTGTACAGTTCAAACATAAATTTTGCCACTTGATGTACTGTGCCAGATTGTAGCTTCAAGCAAATTTGTATTTGTAGTCTCTTGGCAGGTCACATTAAAAAATATAATACAACAAAAAAACAGATAAAACAACTTACAGGAATAATCAGAATATGATATCCACAACAGCGACACAAACCTCCGTGTAATCTCCCAACCATTCATGCACACACTCACACCTACAGACAATTTGGAACCAACCAATCCACCAAAAGTGTATGCTTTTGGAGGTGGGAGGAAACTAGAAAACACAGTAGAAGCACAAGGAGAATATATAAAATCTACGCAGAAAGAACTAGAACCCAAAACCTTGCTGTGACATAACAGCGCTACGGGCTGACCCACCATTCCTGTATCTCATGTATCTCAGTGTGTTACAATCAGGTTTATTATAAGTCAGTGTAACCATGAGGGGCCATTCATTATTGAACCTGAGCTAAAATCTCATTTAGAACAGATGCTTTTCATTACTTGAGTATGTTATGAATACATGCCTGGCTCCATGATTGACCACCGTGCCTCATGGTTGCTCATTCGTCAATGCTAATTTGCCTGGTTAATCTCTCCATTAAGCTAAGTGAGAACATTAGCCTAGTAAATTAGCACTGATGAATTGGGCTATTATTCATGGAAGAAAATCCACTTGTACTCATCTTTTTCATT
Organism: Antennarius striatus; assembly: GCF_040054535.1. Taxonomy (NCBI): domain Eukaryota; kingdom Metazoa; phylum Chordata; class Actinopteri; order Lophiiformes; family Antennariidae; genus Antennarius; species Antennarius striatus. The sequence goes on along the minus strand of NC_090778.1, from coordinate 14,426,390 downwards.
TATTTATTTTTTCTTGGTTTATCCTGTTCTCTTTTCTTTTTTTTATCTTTAACTTTTCACATTTCATAATCTTCACCATCTTATTTTGACACCTACCTTATTGTCAGCTTTGAGATATTTATGGATATGATGCTGGGTGAGTACTACCATTGTCGTCAATTTAGTCTCAGTTGAGATAGTGTAACTAAATATTGAAAACCTTTGTGAAACAAAGGCATCTCAGTGCTTTGTCTCCTTTTCTACTCTCTATTCTTCTCCGTAAACCCCATTCCATTCTAATTTTAGAAAAACAAAGTGTTCCAGCTTATATGTTAAAACACACACACACACACACACACACACACACAAACACACACACACACACACACACACACACACACACACACACACACACACACACACACACACACACACACACACACACACACACACACACACATACACACACACGAAGATACTTTCAAAATACATTGTTGTATTTTGTTTGATCCTTTTTTTATTGTTTCCGAAGGTTCTTTGTTTCTCACTCCCCCCCTCTGTGTGAGTGTGTGTGTGTGTGTGTGTGTGTGTGTGTGTGTGCATATACATGTTTCTTTCAAGTACAAGCAAGTGGCATGCAGCCATGTTTATATACATTCATTCATTCATTCATCTTCTAACCCGCTTAATCCGCAAACGCAGGTCGCAGGGGAGCCGGCGCCTATCCCGGCAGTCTCAGGGCAGTCCATGCATAAACAAAAGAATACATGCATGTATTCGTAGTTGTGTTTCTAGCAGAACTTACAGAGCGCCCCTTGGCCTGTGTAGCCTTTTGTCTTTAAGTACCTTAGTCCCTTCAAGGAAGAGAATGAAAAAAGAGAGCAAATTATGAGGGGGATAATTTAGGCATAAGAAAACAAAGTCATGGGTAACACGATGGTATATTTGATAGCAAAGTTGCCTCACAGCAAGATGGTCTTGAGTTCAATATCATCTTGGACTTTTCTGTGTGAGGTTTATATGTTGTCTTCATGGTTTTCTCCAGCTTCCTCCCACCACCAAAAACACGGAATATGGGTAAACTGGTAATGATAAATTTCCCAAGACGTGAATAAATCACAACAAAAATTATCTCGGGGTACTTTCAAATAAGAATAAGTCTTGACTATACTCTAATATCTAAACAATATCTAACTAAACAATTCTCCGTGACTTCACACTTGGTAAGAGCGTTGAGGAAGAGCCACCTTTTAACATGAAGGGTGGTGGTAGAAATTGGACTACTGTTGGTCGAGGAAGAAGAGGAGGGAAATGTGTTCTTAGGAAGAGAAAGATGAGGAATACGAAGAGTAAAGGATTGAGAGTAGGGACGCTGAATGTGGAACTATGACAGGAAAAGGGAGAGAGTTGGTTGACATGATGCAGAGAAGGAAGGTAGACACAATGTGTGTCCAGGTAACCAGGTGGAAAGGTAGCAAGGCTAGAAGTTTAGGAGCAGAATTCAAGTTGTTCTATCCTGGTGCAGATAGGAAGAGAAATGGGCTTATCTTGAATGAGGAGTTTGCTAGGAATGTCCTGGAGATCAAAAGAGTGTCAGATAGAGAGATGAGTCTGAAGGTACAAAATCAAAGGTGTGCTGTTCAATGTTGTTAGTGGGTATGCTCCACAGGTAGGATGTGAGCTGGAGGAGAAGGAGAAGGAGAGATTCTGGTTGGAATTTGATGAAGTGATGCAGAGCATACCTACAGGTGAGAAAGTTGTCATGAGTGCAGACTTCAATGGACATGTTGGTGCAGGAAACAGAGGTGATGAGGACCTGACAGGGAGGTTTGGTATCTAGGAGAGGAAGGCAGAAGGACTGATGTTTGTTGACTTTGCAAAAAGGATGGAAACAACTATAGTAAATACTTTCTTCAAGAAGAGGCAGGGACATAGGGTGACTTATAAGAGTGGTGGTAGGAGCACACAGGTAGACTACATCTTGTGTAAACTGTGTAATCTGAAGGAGATCAGTGACTGCAACATAGTGGTAGGTGAGAGTGTAGCAAAACAACATAGGATTGTGGTGTTTAGGATGACTCTGGTGGTGAGGAAGATGAAGAGGGCAAAGGCAGAGCAAAGGAAGAAATGGTGGAAGCTGAAAAAGGAAGGGTGTTGCATGACTTTTAGGAAGGAGTTAAGACAGGCTCTGGGTGGTCAGGAGGTGCTTCCAGATGACTGGACAACTACAGCTAATGTGATAAGGGAGACAAGTAGGAGAGTACTTGGTGTGTCATCTGGAAGGGAAGTCGATATGGAGACTTGTTAATGGGATTTGGAGGCACAGGGGTGTGTACAGAGAAATAGGTTAGCTTAGAAGAAGTGGGACACTGAGATAAAGGAGGAGTGTAGACAGGAGTACATGGAGATGCAGCATAAAGTGAAAGTAGAGGTAGCAAAGGCCAAACAAGGGGCTTATGATGACTTGTACTGTATGCTAGGTTGGACAGTCTAGAAGGAGAGACTTATCTATACAGGTTGGCGAGACAGAGATGTGAAGGACATGCAGCAGGTTAGGCTGATTAAGGATAGGGATGGACGTGTATTTACAAGTGCCAGTAGTGTGATGGGAAGATGGAAAGAGTACTTTGAAGAGTGGGTGAAAGAGGAAAATGAGAGAGAACAAAGACTAGAAGAGGTTACTGTTGTGGACCAGGAAGTAGCAAAGATTAGTCAGGATGAAGTGAGGAGGGCATTGAAGAGGATGAAGAGTGGAAAGACACTCGGTCCTGATGATATACTTGTGGAGGTATGGAAGTGTCTAGGAGAGGTGGCAGTAGAGTTTCTGACAGGGTTGTTTAACAGGATCATAGATAGAGAGAAGATACCTGAGGAATGGAGGAGAATTGTGCTGGTGCCCATTTTTAAGAACAAAGAAGATGTGCAAGAAGGTGGAGGATTTTAAGTACTTACGGTCAACAGTCGAGAGCAATGGAGGGTGTGGAAAATAGATGGACAAGCTGTACAGACAGGATGGAATGGGTGGAGATAAGTGTCAGGTGTGATGTGTGATAGAAGAGTTTCAGCTTAAGTGAAAGGAAATGTGTACAAAACTGTGGTGAGACAAGTGATGTTGTTTGGTCTAGAGACAGCGGTCACTGAGGAAATGACAGGAGGCAGGCAGAGATGAAGATGCTGAGGTTCTCTTTGGGAGTGACCAGGATGGCTATGAACAGGAATGAGGGGACAGAGAGGGACAGCACATGTTAGAGGTTTTGGAGATAAAGTCAGAGAGGCCAGACTGAGATGGTTTGGACATGTCCAGACGAGAGATGGTGAATATATTGGTGGAAGGATGCTGAGTTTTGAACTGCCAGGCAGGAGACCAAGAGGAAGACCAAAGAGGAAGTTTATGGATGTAGTGAAAGAGGACGTGAAGGTAGTTGGTGTGAGAGAAGAGGATGCAGAAGACAGGGTTAGATGGAGGCAGTTATGCATCAGATGCCTTCAACATTTAACGTCCCTACTCTCCGTCATATACTCTTGGCATTCCTCTTCTCTCTCTTCCTACGAACACACTTTCCTCCTCTCCTTCTTCGACCAAAAATAGCCTAATTTCCTCCGGCACTCGAGGTGAATTGCACCGATGGCGGTCGTTGTTTTTTGGTTTTAATCAATTTATTTTTTTATTTTCTTTCCAAACATTTTATTACATTAATAAAGGAATAAAAGTAGCAACATTTTTTCCCCCATATTTGATATTTGATACATAATGTGGTAAAAATAAATCAGAAAACAATATTCTTTGTGGAGGGAGGAAGACTCAGTTGTTATCCCAGGCCTTTCTCCGATCCGATAGGGAAGTAATAGATTTGATTTGCATGTTTGTTTTGGCAAAAGTTTTATGTTGGATGCCCTTCCTGACACAACCCTCTGTATTCATCCAGGCTTGGGATAAGATACTGGCTTGTGCCCTCTTGTGGCTACCTTAGTGTCCACAGGAGAAACTCTTGAGTGAAAAGCAAAAGTGTTCAAAAACTGTACTACACCTTTCTTTATTTCTAAAATTGTTTTTTTTTTAGAATGACCACCAGGCTTTAATATTTTTATAAAAATGTTGCTTAAATAAAATTATTAAAAATAACATTTTTTAGTTTTTATATTGTACTGTTTGGGAAAACTATCCTTGCATATGGCTTCTCCCAAATATTCTGTTATTACTTTTGGGATGCATAAATGTCATGTTGGGATGCACAAATTGTTTTGAAGTGCATCCCAGGTATGCACTACTATCTTGAGGTAACATGAACTCTCCTACTGATTCTACGGCTGAGGAAATGATTTCATTAAACTTAGCTATTACACTATCAGAGATTTATCTACTGAGCACAACTTTATCCAGTGCATTAAAACTGGTTAGGACAAAATCAAAGGTAATTAAGTATGTGAATGTTGCATATTTAGTTTAGCTAAAATGATGATGGAGCACTGCACACCCAACTGATGCTAGAGCAGTAGATAAAGCATGATTGTTTGGCATACTTTGTCAAGCAACCCTTTTGGAATGACTGTGCTCCCAGCTAGCATCTTGAACCTGACTGCCTACTATTTTGGCTACTTTGGCTCTTGTTTTCTATCCAGTAAATTTCTGGAAGACTGTTCAAACTGCTCGGAAGTTTTAAAAGGTAAATTAGAGAAGGGTCAGGTCATATATATGATAAATGTTTCAGACACGTGATACTCACCCTCACATCATTCAGGTCATGTTTTGCTTTTGTTTTGTCATTTTTGTGTCTATTTTTAAGGTTTTTTTAAAAAAATTGTTTTACAATGAACTAATTTTATTTTACACCAAAAGTACATCTGCTTTGATCAAAAGGAGATCCACATTGACCCTCATTTGAAATTCCTTTTTAAGCAATCATGTCCAAGAAGAACAAGTACTTTTGAAGTGTTAAACCAACTTTGATAAGAAGTCTTGAAAGTACTCAGAAGAAAATCATCAAGTGCCTGAGGATGAAATGCTGACAGCTTTGCATACTGTTATATTTATGGGAGGTCTCTGACCTTGGGTACCACTGCATTTTCTAATAATAGACTCGTCCATAAATATTATCCATCCATCCATCCATGCATCCATCCATCCATCTATCCCTGTCTGTCTGTCTGGCTGGCTGGCTGGCTGGCTGGCTGGCTGGCTGCATTCATCTATCCGGTCATCTAGTTTCCCTTCATGATCAGATTCACAAAATATTCAAATTAGGACAGGAAGGAAGCAGCAGGTAACATAAAAGTCTGCATGTGGCCAAGAAATGTTATGCTTCGCTTGTGTAAAACTCTGTTTGATCTGGTCCAGTATAAAGTAAATGTCTCATGTAATACAACCTAATTGCTTTGGGTCAGAGAGAACTTGTTGAACTCAGGCTTGAAATAATGGTGGTTAAATCATTGTGTAGAAGATAAAGCAGGAACTCGTCTCAGTGTACTGGTGGGATGTCATTTTGAAACTCCATACTGTAGATCCTCTCTTAGTCTGCAGGCCTGAACAGCAAACAAGGTTTAAGATTATTCTGTCCAAATTGTAGTGACACTCTATAAGATTTGTGAACAGCAGTAACTGTGGCCGTGACATGAAAATTTAGAATGTTTGAGTCTACTTAAGAAGTGCCATGGGTGAAACAATAATGTCCATTATAGAAGGATGAATACTAATCACATTAAGTTTCAGGTTGCTGTAAACTAAATATGAATATAGCAGAAAATCTTATTACCATTCTGACTTGAGTGAAAACACCTTTTATTTAAAAGTATAATTCCAATTTCCAAATTTAGCATCAAACTTTAATGCCACAACAATCCCACAGATATGGACACATGTAAAACCTCATATTTACTTAATATATTTGCAATTTTAATACCATGCTAACGTACTAAAACATAAAATAAGCTTCATTATACTCGTTTGTAACATGTAGATATGTTGTACACAATAAACCATCTATGAAATATTAAAAATACTCAATATTTACTGAATACTTTCTCCAAATGGAAGAGAGACACACCAACATTTCTGTTGTTAGTGTAAATCAAAGTCCAGAACTGACTGCACTATTGTGTGTGTGCTTGTGTGTGTGGTGTGTGTATTATACAGAGGTTAAGATATAAAGGCAAAGAGAGTAAGGGAAACAGAGGAGTGTGTGACAGATAGACAGTAATGAGCATTCCAGTGGAGAGTGATAAGAGAGACAGAGTTAGCATAATGAGTCCTCCAGCATGGAGGTGTGGGGGAAATGGAGAGAGAAAAGAGGGAATAGTCCAGAAGATAATAGCAACAGAGGCAGATTGGATCACAGAGAATGGTCTCTATAATGAGTTTTCCAGGGGGCAGGGTGTGGGAGTTTAAAAACACAAAATGCAAACTGATTCAAACTTCGGTCCTTTAAAGACGTGTAATATAACAATGATCTTGAGACTGTTCCTGAACAACAAGTACAATGTTAATAATATATGCACGGTACTGTTTGTAATCATGTTTGTTTGTAGATGTTTTTTAGTAGTACAGGACAATCAGTATTTTTCTGTGTAAAGTGTACAGTGCATTTCCCTTATGACTCCTAGTGGTATAATTTAAAATTAAATCATCAATCTCATCTAGTGATTGATTACTGGTAATCTTGGGATGGATTTATCAAATTTACTTATTTAAAAACATTTTAAAGATGTTTAAGCTTTTTTTATTTATTCCCTCCCAAAGGGACAGAAGCCTGGCATTTCAACAATTTATCAACACTTATAGTTGTTTTAGCTCTCTTGGTAAATAGTTTTCAAAATTGTAAATATCAGCAGTTGGTGTTAAGGTATTAAAGCTGACTCACCTGCATCTTGTCCCATAAAAGCAAGGGATATTTAATGTTGGAATATCAAAGCAGCATAGCTAAATTAATTTGTAAATATTTGTTTGTTCTCCTGGATAGGAGGAGGGGAAGGGGTATCAGTAAATAAAGAAAAAGAAATAGTAAATTACTTTGTAACTACTTTTTTACTTTATAAAAATGCCATTGCTAATTACACGAAGGAGAGCCTGTGTCGCAGTTTGGTAGATGTTTTAAAGTGTAGGGTTGTAGGTTCACTTAAATAACTTATAATGTCTAAAATTAAAGGTTATGTCAACTTAATCAATCCAAAATATGAATGGCAGAATAACACCTAGAATTGTGTCCGTCTGTGGACATGTCACTACAAAGGGAGGTGATTTATGAAATGACCTTATTTTTAGACACAATTAAAAAAAATGTTTTTTCCATCACTGGACTGTTCCACTGAAATGTCCTTAGATCTGCAGTTTCAGTCAAACTATCTTTCTCTCTGTAGTATCATTACCTAATTTGTGATTAAGTGTTTATTGGGGATGTACATGGCTAAATCCCATAGTTTGAGTTATTGATCTTTTTTCTGGATGATTGACACCATAGATCTTTATTTTTACTCTCACACACTGGGGCTACAAATAAAACAAGAACCAAGGCAGTCAGAGACTGCAACATCCCATGACTTACCCTGACCTACTTCCAGGGTATGTATAATAACTATCTAAGGTTTATACACCCAGAAGAACTCTTTTTTTGTGAGACAAAAGGTCGTAGTTGATAGTTGGGTGAGAAAACACACTGACACTTACAAAACATCATGCACGATGGCGAAGAAGACCAGATCAACAATGTTCATGTGGTTCTCTATTCCTGTTCCATTGTTGACGAACACTTTGTAGCTGGTTCTGTATAATCCGGCAAAGATCCATCACAATCTTCTTCTAGCGGCTCCAGAGTCTTTGTGGAGCTCATATGTTCGTTAGCAGGCGTCTGGGCGTTGGTTTTATTTCCTTCTGCAAAGATCATATTCTCAGCACTAGCTTTGATGTATGGCCTTACTCACAGTGGCCTTCTCCTTTTCTTTCTATCCTAACCGGTTCCTGAGTGTACAAAAGTTGAAATTTGACTGTCACCTACTTTTCTCAAGGTTAGGGTCATCATCTCATTTTCATCCCCTTTGCCACCCGAGTAATGTGTTTTTTGTTTCATCTTTCTATCTGCAATGGTTGTGAAGATATTTGGTGAACGAACGAACGAACGAACGAACACAAGAATGGATGAACAGACGAACACATGAACACATGAACACTGACAATCCTAAAAACATCACCGCTTTGAAGTGGGATGTAATTTTACATCCCGCTTAAACATCGGTGAATCAGTTGCCTCCTGTCTTCTGCATCTTCTTCTCTCACACCAGCTACCTTCATGTCCTCTTTCACTACATCCATAAACCTCCTCGTTGGTCTTCCTCTAGGCCTCCTGCCCTCTAGGCCTCCTGCAGTTCAAAACTCAGCATCTTTCTACCAATATATATAGACTATCTCTCCTCTGTACATGTCCAAACCATCTCAAAAACCTCTAACATGTGCTGTCCCTCTGATGTACTCATTCCTGATCCTATCCATCCTCAGCATCTTCATCTCTGCTACTTCCAGCTCTGTTTCCTGTCTTTTCATCAGTGACACTGTCTCTAGACCAAACAACATTGCTGGTCTCACCACAGTTTTGTACCTTTCCTTTCATTTTCCATCATCCCATCACTCTAGTGGGACCAGCCAATACACTTCCATCCCTCTCCTTAGTCACCCTAACCTGATGCACGTCCTTCCCATTTCTGTCTCTCTGTTTTGCCAACCTGTATAGATCAGTATCTTCCTCATTACTGTCCAACCTAGCATACAAGTTATCATAAAGCCCTTGTTTGGCCTTGCCACCTCTACTTTTGCTGGTCCTACTTTTCAGTTTTTCATTTGTAAATACAATATAAAATGTTCAATACATTTGGTTCCACTTCATGATTGTGTCTCACATGTTGTTGATTCTTGAAAACTATTTTCAGTTTGTTATCTTTTAAGTTTGAAGCCTGAAATGTGGCAAAATGTCAAAAAGTTATTGGGGGGTAAATACTTTCGCAAGGCACTGTATAGATGGGGATACATATAATTCCCCCTCCTCCATGTTTTTAAGTAGTAATGTAACATACTGAGTTTACGTTTTCTCTTCACCTTCAAAGACAGCACTTTGGAGCATCATTACACCATTCAAAACATGTCTCATCTTTCTAGAGTCATTCTGACTCCAACAAGATCATGTAGTTTGTTTGGGTTTTTTTGAAGATAACAGCTTTATTCTTTCAGTACAGTGTGGCCATACACAGACATCATTGAGATGCCTACAGTGTTTACACACAGTGTTAATCAAATAGCGTGGCAGGTTGATTAATTCAATGACTTCCTAAATTTGTGCGCACATGTACAGATAAACTTTGTGTGTTTTGTGTATTCATGTAGGTCTGCGGTGAAACCAAGCCTTTCAGAAAGGTCCTCGTAATGATATTTCTCTGCGTTTTTTGTTCAAAAAGGGCAGAGATGTAGAAAGTTGGAGATGCAGTTCAGAGAGAGCTGGTAATGTGTACGACCTGACATGCAGAAAAACAGAAGATACACCAACACACAGCATTGCAGAGAAGCACACCTACAGCAAGCCTGATAGATAGACAGCTATCCTCCAAGGCAACTTGTCAGTCAATTTCTCAGCCATCTAGCCAACCAAACAATGTATACATCCATCTCTCCAGTCAACCAGGCAATTATCGAACAAACCATCCATTCAACACGTTTTATGTGGAGCTAGTGAAGAACTTAAACCATATTTAGTGACTTCCCTATAGTCATAATCAGAAAGTCATGAGATACAGAAGAAACTGTGGATTACAGAGATTTCCAACAGAGACATACTGTATATAGAGTCATATGTACAGCTTCTGACAGACACTCCAGTGAAAGAAAGGTGGATATGGAAGTGGGTGTTACAGTGAAATCAAGAGACCTTGATACAAAAACTGGGGGGGGGGGGTGTAAGAAGGATGAGGGGACGGGGTTGGAGGGAAATGTCGAAGATGAGATAAATAAGACCTTGTGGCTCTGCATTCAAATGAGCTATTGCATTTTTCCATTTTTCCAAATGCATAAAGCTGACTTGCATATGCTGTCAAGTTTAAGGATTTAATGATATAATAACAATATTTTCATTGTCTAGGTCTGATGAAGTCCTGCTCAGTTTACCACAACTTGGTCTTTTCTTACCTCTTCTATATGCCTGCATCAAATTTTATAATTTTCCATTGCTAGTGTTAAAATAATCATTTGACATCTACTCAGCTGTATTTTGCAAGTCTTATCAGGCAGTTATTATTCAATATAATGATTATTTTGTGTTGCTCTGTAGTTATTAACAGGTGTTATATATTACTTGAAATAGTGTCACATGTATATAAAGAATGAATTTCATGCAGCCAGGATAGCAAGTACTCTAAAGAAACATCAAACAACAAATGCCAAATATAAAGATATGAAGCAAAAATATTACCCCTTACAGCCCTATGATCAGGCCCACGTGATCAGATGACATGATGTTTTTAAACCATTCGTAGCAAATAAAGTATGTCACGTGAATTGCTTTGTGCATCTTTACACGACAGTATAAATGTGAAACTGTATTATTTTGAGCCGATTGGTCCCGGAAAACAGGAGATGTGATTGTTGAAATTTGATCTAAGACAAGCTCTTCAAATGGCTTCTTCTTCTTCTTCTTCTAGTCATATGTTAGGTGCCGTGTTTCTGTACTTGTAGTCCCCATCGCACAAGCGGTGATGCATGTATTCACGTGATTCGAACATGTCTCACGATTCCTGCTTTTTGTCACGTGATGCAAACGTGTACCATGATTTTTGCATTTTGTTACATGATGCAAACATGCCTTGCGATTTGTGCATTTCACGTTGAACTGTCTTATTTTGAAAAACTCCTTTGAAGAGTGGCACAAGTGACACAATCTGTATATAGTTATGTTAGAAACCTATAGAAAACTTTTTTGAGTTCAAAATCAAATTGATGAGCATATTTTTGGGTTTTTATGTGCAATACAATATTATTTGTTCCATTTTCAAATTTGACTGTGTCTGTTTTGCCCCAATATGCCAATATAGTAAGTTATAGGGAAGTAATAACTATTTCTTCATAAAGCTGAAGTTGTGCTGAAGATAAAAATACCAAGCATGGGTAAGTTAAATCATTTTTAATGTGGTAAAGAGACAAATATCACATATACCAAAAACGGCCAAAATAGGTCAGGGGTGTAAGGGTTAACCAAGATGTTCAGCCTAAACACATCAGAAAATGGGAGAGACATGCAGAGATAAATTGGTTTAACACACTTTTGTTAAAGTCTTAGATACTTTCAGCTCTAAAGCTGCCTGTCCATGCAAGACCCTTAGCTCTGACTAGTCTGAAACTGGGAAAAAGGGGTGGCATATCCATTTACCTTATGTTACTACTTCCTCTCATTTCATGTCTTTGTAGCTTCTCTATTTTGCTGTGCTCCTTCCATGTCTTTGCTGAAGCACTACTTTTGTAGTGCTTCAGCAAAGCACTACTTTTGTAGTGCTTCAGCTTTCTCACTTCTGTTCCATCATCTTCTAAACAGAAATCTCTGCTGTTGACAGAAGACTTGAGAGGAGAAGGGAAGGATAAGACCAGACTCTATCAATCATGGCAATCATGGCAAAGGGTTGGGGGAGGCGGAGAGGACTGAATGGATTTTGCACTGCTGATTGAAGACCGCTGACTGGAGTGGAGAAAAGAAGCCACAAACAATGTGTAGACAGTTTGACATTCAGTTTGTGAAAAATCAATTAAGGTTCCGCACTGGCTTGTTTTAACAATCCTGTATGTTTTTTTGTAATTTATAGAGTACTTGAATATACTGAAATCTATTGTTTCCACTAAACATGGTTATTTCCTTTAACTTGAACCAGTACTTTCTTTTCATTTTAGCTTTTCCCATTGGGAGTTGAACCAGTGGCAGACCTGGCGCTTCCACATCACATCGTCATGTTAAAAGGGTCTTATTATGGAAATCACATTTTTTCGGGTCCCTACATATACATAGTGGTCCTCCCTAACCCAACTAACTCCTAGAATCTGGTAAACAAATGCTTCCTGCATCAATAAATATTGGGAGTTTTAGGAATTCATGGCCCAGACTGAATCAGAACAATTTTGCTAGATTTTGCTAGAGTGCCATTTGTTACCTCACAAACAACGCTCTGTGATTGGACAGAGTGATTGAGGATATTGCTTGGTTGACATGCCCAAGGGCATGGCCATCCCCGAAGGAGAGAAGCTTCCTCCTGGACTATAGTACAGGGACTGTGCCGGACAGCAAAGATCCTTTCCCTGAGGTACACATCAGTTCCCTGTTTGGAGAACTGGAGGGTCCTCTCCTTGGAGATGAACGACAAATCAGCCTGCACATGGCCAACAAAAGAAATACTTTACAAACAATGTGTAAAAGTAATCAACAAGAAAAGCCTGTGTGACAGAGCACCCACTACCTGGGCCAACAGGATGACGGGAAATGGACCTGACCCACAGTAGAGACTTCTGTACAAACCTCCCCTCAAGAAAAAAACAGCCGACCTCCAGTGGAGGATTTTACATGGTGCCATCGGTTCCAATGGTTTTTATCTCTGTTTTTAACCCTGCTGTGTCCAGCCAGTGTCCCTTCTGTCCCCTTCATGAGACTGTCTTTCATGCTTTTAGTGAGTGTGGGAGACTTGCAGTGCTCTTCACTCTTCTAACAAATGTTTTTAATTTGTTCAGTGAAAATTTTAGTATCAGGAAATTCATCCTCGGTGCTGGGTACAATAAATCGAATCAAAGAAAGTAGCAGCTTTTAAATTTTATCTCTGGAGAGGCAAAACTCACAATTTATGTGACCAGGAAAAGGAGAATTGAAAACAATACTGTTCAAGAAGCAGCTACTGTTTTTGCTGTAATATCAGATGTCGCTTAAAACTAGAATTTGGTTTCTATAAAATGACAGAAGACCTAAATAACTTTAGGAACATCTGGTGTTACAAAAATGTCCTATGCACTTTAGTTGATGATCACCTCATTTTTGCAAACTTCCTGATATAATGCACTAATTTTTAAATTGTATTTCCTTTTTTTTATTGGTGTTTAGTGTTTTTGAAGTTTCATCTAATGAAAAATTGTTAAATGTTCTGAATGTGACTGAATTTTTTTGCACAAAATCTTTTTCTTCTTCTGACGCACTTTCATCTATTGTAAAATTGTAAAATGTTTGAATGTGATTAAAGTGTTATTGCAAAAATCAAAATCCCAGAGGGGGAGTTCGTTCAGTCTACAGTAGCATAGTGCTTTAATGTCCTAGCTCAGAGCTGCACACTGAAAGTTCCTCACAAACTGTTGAAGTCAGCTAGCATTTGGCTAAGTAGTTACCCACGCTTCAGTCAGATGTGTGTGTGTGTGTGTGTGTGTGTGTGTGTGTGTGTCTGTGTGTGTGTGTGTGTGTGCGTGCGTGCGTGCGTGCGTGCGTGCGTGTGTGTGTGTGTGTGTTGGGGAGTTGGGGGGGGGGTCGTGTTCAGGCTACGGTAGTGGTGTGTGGTAACAAACTGACTCAGAGCTACAAATCGAAAGTGCCTCCAAACTACTGAAGTCAGCTAGCATTTGGGTAATTAGTTAGCTCTGCTTCTGTCATGTTTTTTCTGTCCGCTAAAGGCATATCCTTATTGTCATAGCAAACATAGCGTGTCATAGCGTGTGTCCACACCGCTCATAAACAAACAGCTTCAGCCTCTATTTGCAGCCAAACAGATATTCACTGTCACCAATCAAGGGTTACATACAACTGACATAAACTCTGCATGTGAAAGAATTTCCGGCAGAAATCAAAAGGATAAATTATCACTCATTCCCAGCCTTGTAAGAGACAAAGGCTGGATATGTTCACACACACACACACACACACACACACACACACACACACACACACACACACACACTAACACACACTAGAGGGTGTTATTAATCCTTCTCAGGCATGGAGGCATCAGTTTCAAGTGATTAAATTTCTCATCTTCACTTTATGACAAAGACACGCATAAATGTATATGTCAGTCTCAAGAGAGAAAAGCAGGTTTGCATAGCTGATGTCATGAATTCACAGGGGGCTGGGCAACTTCCACCTGCTCCCTGTGTCATAAGAAGTGGTGGCCAAACTGGTAATCTGACTGAGATAGAGGTGACTGACTCTGTATCCAATACTGGATGTAACACCCCTGCATTTTCCTCACTGTATGTTAGTGGATGCAGAATAGGGAAAAAAGAGACGGAGCCAGCTCAACAGCCATATACTGTACAGTATTCAAACGCTTTGGCTTACCTTTCGCATATTTCATTTAGACTGCAATAGATTAGCTCCCTGTGATCTCTCATTGTCCATGACGATTGTCGAGAAACAGCATACGTCCTCTGTCTGGTGTCAATAATGTAAACGCAAGGGGGCACATCCCTACTCCTATTTAATACAGATTGTTGTGTCAGGAAGGCCGTCCGATGTAAAACTTTTCCCAAATCAAACATGCAATCAAATATATGACTTCCATACCGGATTGGTCGAGACCCAGATTAACGACCATCGGTGCTGTTCATCTACAGGGTGCCGGTGGAAATTAAACTACTGTTGATCGAAGAAGGAGAGGAGGAAAGTGTAGTTTGTATGAGAGAAGAGAATGCAAAAGACAGGGTTAGATGGAGGCAATTTATTCGCTGTGGCGACCCCTGAAGGGAAAAGCTGAAAGGAAAAGAAGAAGTAGTTTACAGGTGGTGTCAATAGGATCAACCCATGTAATGTTTACATAATGAACAACGGAGTCACATTTGGCTGAGTGAGAAAGCGGTCAGCGCAGAGAAATCAATAGTTATCAACAAGAAACACAAACATGAGAAAAATACGAGTGAAATACATAGTAATAAAGTTACGGAAACTTAAAAAAGTTCCAGACAGAATGCTAGTGTGCATGTGTTCAAGTGGCTCAGGCAAACAAAACGCATGTGAACGCAAGGAGGAAGGGAAGTATTGATAGAGGCAGCTCAGAGAGGGGAGGTCGTGGAGGGAGCTGAGAGCCACGCCCCATTAACACAGAGTGTTTGGAGGCGGAAATGATTTTATCAATATTCAATCAAAGATACTGAGTACCACGGATCACTTTGGGGCAAGACATTTCAAAAACAGTGTAGTTGGACATCTGACAGGTGAATGACATGAATTAAAAAAAGCATAATATGGTACCGTTAAGGAGAACAGATGACTTTCACCCACAGTGTTTTGTTTTTCCTCCAGTATCTCTCTTCTGTTAATTTCAAGGAGCTTTCCAAAGGTGTTATAGCTGTTTAAATCAATCCTCGGGACTTAAAGGTTAAGTTTGAGTTTATTTTATTTCGGACATGTTAATATAACAGACTTCACACCTTCGTCACATTTACAACATCAACAACAACATCCGAAAAAAAGGACTGACGGGTAGAAGCCAATAGACTTGTGAAATTCCCGTCCCCCGCCTAGATTATTTTGCTCTGGAATGATCAAGATCATATGACTCTCTGGCCTGCAGCTTAGTTCTCTCGCCATTAGGTTTCCCCTACCTCTATTCGTCATTTTAATGTTAACTTCATATTACTGTGGGATGAGTCAGCCAAGGCAAATAAATTCAGAGCACCCATTGACTGTGCTCCTAAAAGTCTACACTGGATGTTTTTGTTGAATGAGTTCCAAAGAGCTGACTCTTGAAGCAGAAACAAGCTTTCCATCTGTGGTGTGTTGAATTAGCCGACTTACCCAGACTAAGAGGGAGGATGGGAAGAGGGTGGAGCTGTTATCACACTGCAGCACCTGGACCAAAGACAGACAGGACGGTACAGAGATGTCTGTCAAACAAGCACAGGCAAACACACACACACACACACACACACACACACACACACACACACACACACACACACACACACACACACACACACACACACACACACACACACACACACACACACACAGGTGGTAGAGTGCACATAGGCCCTATATGAACAGTATTTGTTTATACATTTCTCTTCAGCTCTCAAAGGTCATTGTTGCTGTCCTGTCATTCCCCTTTCTCTCTTAATTCGGGTGTCTTCTCCCTGTCTCCCTTTCTTCAATTTGTCATGCTTGTTACTCTTCTTCATTTGGTGTCCATTAGCTTTCTCAAGGTTCTCACATCTTTTCTGTCTTCACTTTGTATTCTACTTTTCAGCACATATACTGTGTGTTGAAAATGTGTGTTGAGACCAGTCTCGTCAATTTTAGCTTCTGACAGTTTCTGAAACAGTTCCCACCGGGACATATGAATCCAAAACGGTCCTGACAACTTATAAGACCAACTGAGCTCATACAACTTAACATATACCCTAAGGTGTGAACATCCCCTTCACCTGGTCGTGTTGAACTGTGTTTGTGAGCCATCTACCTAACATCATATTCCTTTGTAGACAACGACCTGATAGAGCATGCATTGTTGTTTCTTTTACTCTCAGAAATGCACCTTAGTCTCTGGTGGCTGCCCTCTTACTGAGCCTTCGCTCCCGCTCTACTCTAGTTGTTAATCAAAATTGTTGTTTCCTGGTTTTGTAAACATTTTCGTGTTTTCTGTCTGCCAACATTGTTTGAGCCCATCGAGACTGTTTTTTTTTTTTGTTGAGTTGAAGAAACGTGGTCTTGTGTGTGTGTGTGTGTGTGTGTGTGTGTGTGTGTGTGTGTGTGTGTGTGTGTGTGTGTGTGTGTGTGTGTGTGTGTGTTTGCACTGTGTATGTAAAATGTAGCTGTACCTGACCCAGTCAATATGAATCTGTGATTTGTACAGCTTAACTTCAGTGGGAAGGTTTAGTGAACAAATACCAATCACATTACTCTCTCTCTCTCTCTCTCTCTCTCTCTCTCTCTCTCTCTCTCTCTCTCTCTCTCTCTCTCTCTCTCTCTCTCTCTCTCTCTCTCTCTCTCTCTCTCTCTCTCTCTCTCTCTCTCTCTCTCTCTCTCTCTCTCTCTCTCTCTCTCTCTCTCTCTCTCTCTCTCTCTCTCTCTCTCTCTCTCTCTCTCTCTCTCTCTCTCTCTCTCTCTCTCTCTCTCTCTCTCTCTCTCTCTCTCTCTCTCTCTCTCTCTCTCTCTCTCTCTCTCACACACACACACACACACACTTGCAAAACTCTCCAAGGCTGATTAGGCTCTTAGTTCTGTGTGTCCTCTCACTTAGAAGGCGTGAGGTACTTTGGACGTCTTCCACTCATAATAAATGTGACGTTGATGTCTTGAACTCACATTTTTATCTTTTCATCCAAACAAGATGGATGTAGCTTTATAGCTCTGTTGAGTAAGCAGTTGCCAGCCACATGTGGTCTACTGTATATTGTCCTTATGCTCTCTGATGTTAGCACAACTTCCACCTCTCGTTCATTATCAGTGTTACTGACTGTCTAAAGTTCCTTTGAAACAAAGGCGCAAACCTATCTGGTAAAGGACACTACTCTTTCAGTGAAGATGGCACATCAAGTACCAGTTTAATAGGATTTAAATACTTTGGTTGCATTTAAGGATAAGTTTGATTTAAGTTATTGTACTCTAGTTTCATTCCATTATTAACACTGAATCAAGCTGGAAGGAGCAGCTGTTTTATGTATAAAACACAAACAAGGTGAACAGAACTCACCTTTCATAAGGCACGCAATTTAACCTACATCAGTGAGGTCATATTTTCATTGGCATTTGTTTATTTGTTTTTTCTTTCAGCAGAATTGCAGAAAAGCCTCTGAACCAATCTTCAAACCTGGTGGAAGGTTTTCAAATGTGACAAGAAAGAGCACATTCCATTTTGACGTGGCTCTGGAGGTCTAGGATTATTTTATTTAATTTATTTATATTTTTTTACAGTGTCTGATTGGGTTTTTTTATACAATATGTCCATTTCAAAGCTTTCTTTGTGTATAAAAAATAAAAATAACAAATCAAACACACCCATCTACAGGTGGATTCTGTCTTAATTTATGTTTTAAACTAGCGGGAACCCATGGAAATTCCACAATAAAACAATAATATCAGACTTCATACCAAACATGAAAAGAAATGCATTGGTATTGTTGCTCATTTGGGGCGCACCAATAAAAGGAGCTGCCCGCCACTGTACCTCCTCTGCATGCATACAGGCCCCATGTGTGTGTTTGTGTTCAGGGCCTGTACACACATATATATGCATGATTTGATTTGAACTAACTAGAGTGTGCTACTAATTTCCCTGCGGGGATTATAATCAGTATATAAAATACAAAAAAAAAAAATTTTAAATTATAAACCAAGCGCACCCAACATATTCAAAAATCAGAGTGGTGACATAACGACTGTGTTGGCAAATCATAGATTGCGCTGGGCGAACATTGCAAAACTGTGGATGAATGTTACCTGGCTAACTGGAGAAAGAAAGCTGACTAATCGTGAGATTGGGAAAGGAGCTAACGTTAAAGGAAAAGGTACCTGTCAAAAGAGCAAGTGGAAAAGAAATTTTAGGGAAGTGATAGTTCTGTTAGCTGACTATATGAACAGAACTGTATGTAGTTACTTAAAAACCGTTTTTGTCAGATGCCCGAGGTGCATTATGGATACTACATGGATTGTCCCATTCCAAACGGAAACCATAGCTAGACAGACTGTTCGTGCTAGTGATGGGCAGATGAAGACCCATGAAGCATTGAAGCTTTTCATCCCAATCGGTTCACTGCGGTTTGAAGCTTCATGAGACTTCATTTGCTCTACTACGACATCTACCGGATGCTAAAATACCAGTTGGCATGAGTTTTAAGTTTGTGGCATTCTGCAGAAAGCAAGTGAATAAAACTCAGCAAAATAAGGAAGTAAGCAAAACATGTACTGTATATTTTAGTGATTGCTGTACACTGTTTATGGTTGTGTGCATGTGTGTTTTAAAAACAAATAATCATATACATAAATCCTCCTCCGAGAGCTGCCACCTTATCGTGGTGGGGGAGTTTGAGTATCCAAATGATCCCAATATGTTGTCAGGGGCTTTATGCTCCTGCTAGGGTCTCCCTTGGCAAACAGGTCCTGGGTGACGGGCCAGACGAAGAGCAGCACAAAAACCCCTATGATGTGTAAAAAATCAAGGACGTGACGTTGCCCGGTATGGCACAACCGGGGCTCCACCCTGGAGCTAGGCCCGGGGTTGGGGCTCATATGCGAGAGCCTGGTGGCCAGGCCTCTGCCCACAGGGCCTGGCCGGGCTCAGCCTGAAAGGACGACGTGGGCCCAGCCTCCGGTGGACTCACCAACCGCCGAGGAAACCGTATGGGACGGGTGCAGTGTGGATTGGGTGGCAGTTGTCAGCATGGGGCTCGACAACCCAATCCGCAGACAAAGAGTCTAGCTCTAGGGACATGGAATGTCACCTCACTGGAGGGAAAGGAGCCAGAGCTTGTGAGGGAGGTTAAGAGGTACCGACAAGATATAGTCGGGCTCACCTCCACCCACAGCTTGGACTGTGGAACCCACACCCTTGAGAGGGGCTGGATTCTATAGTTTTCTGGTGTTGTCCAAGGTGAGAGGTGGCAGGCTGGTGTGGCCCCACAGGTGGCGGGCTCTTGTGGCCCCACAGCTCAGCCATCATATGTTGGAGTTCACCCCGGTGAACGAGAGGGTCTGCGCCTTCGAGTTGGGGACGGGTGTCTCATGTCGTTTCGGCCTACGGGCCAAATGGCAGTGCGGAATACCCAGCCTTCTTGGAGTCCCTGGGAAGGGTACTGAATAGTGCTCTGACTGGGGACTCCATTGTTCTCCTTGGGGACTTCAACGCTTGCATGGACAATGACAGTGAGACCTGGAAAGGGATGATTGGGATGAACGGCCTCCCCGATCTGAACACGAGGGGTGTTCTGTTATTGGACTTCTGTGCTAGTCACAGTTTGTCCATAACAAACACCTTGTTCAACCACAGGGATGTGCATAAGTGCACATGGCACCAAGACACCCAGGTCGGAGGTCGATGATCGACTTTGTTGTCGTATCATCACACCTCCAACCATGTGTGTTGGACACTCGGGTGAAGAGAGGGGCAGAGCTGTCAACCAATCACCACCTGGTGGTGATCTGGATCCGCTGGCAGAACAAGGAGCCAGACAGACTCTGCAGGCCCAAACGTGTTTTAGAGTCTGTTGGGAATGTCTGGCACAACCTTCTGTCGGTGAGGTCTTCAACTCCCACCTTCGGGAGAGCTTCTCCCAGATCCCATAGGAGGCTGAGGACATTTGAATCAGAGTGGACCATGTTTTCCACCTCCATTGTCGAAGCGGATGCTCGTAGCTGAGGTCTTAAGGTCTCAGGTCCCTGTCGCGGTGGCAACTACTGAACCTGGTGGTGGACACCGGAAGTAAGGGATGCCGTCAAGCTGAAGAAAGGGTCCTATCAAATCTTGTTGAATTGTGGGACTCCGGAGGCAGCTGACAGGTACGGGCAGGCCAGGCGTACTGCAGCTCCAATAGTCGCAGTGGCAAAAACTCGGGTCTGGGAAGAGTTCGGGGAGGCCATGGAGGAAAACTATCAGTCAGCCACGAAGAAATTCTGGCAAACCATTCCGCGCCTCAGGAGGGGAAAGCGGTGCACAGCCAACACTGTTTACAGTAGAGGCGGAGAGCTGCTGTCCTCGACTCGGGATATAGTCGGGAGATGGAAAGAATACTTTGAGGATCTCCTCAATCCCGCTGCCATGTCCTACACAAAGGAAGCACAGGCTGGGGTCTCAGAGATGGACTCGTCCATCACCCAAGCTGAAGTCACCGAGGTGGTTGCCAAACTCCTCGGTGGCAAAGGGTGTGGGGGTGGATGAGATTCGCCCTGAGTACCTCAAGTCTCTGGATGTGCAGGGACTGTCATGGTTGACATGGCTCTGTAACATTGCATGGGAGTCGGGGACAGTACCTCTGGATTGGCAAACCGGGGCAGTGGTCCCTCTTTTCAAAAAGGGGGACAGAAGGGTGTTTTCCAACTATAGGGGGATCACACTCCTCAGCCTCCCAGGGAAAGTCTATTCCAGAGTACTGGTGAGGAGGATTAGACATACAGTCGAACCGCAGATTCAGGAGGAACAATGTGGTTTTTGTCCCGGCCGTGGAACACTGGACCAGCTCTACACTCTCCATTGAGTGCTCGAGGGTTCATGGGAGTTTGCCCAACCAGTCCACATGTCTTTTGTGGATCTGGAAAGGCATTCGATCGTGTCCCACATGGTATCTTGTAGGGAGTGCTTCGGGAGTATGGGGTCCGAGGCCCTTTGCTTGAGGGCTTTCCGGTCCCTGTATGACCAAAGCCAGAGCTTGATTCACATTGCCGGCAGTAAATCAGACCTATTCCAAGTGCACGTTGGGCTCCGGCAAGGCTGCCCTCTATCACCGCTTCTGTTCATAATCTTTATGGACAGAATTTCTAGGCGCAGTCAGGGTCTGGAGGGAGTCAAGTTTGGGGACCAGAGGATTTCATCTCTGCTTTTTGCAGACAATGTTGTCCTGTTGGCTTCATCAACCCTGGACCTTCAGCGTGCATTGGGATGGTTTGCATCTCAGTGTGGCACGAGTGGGATGAGGATCAGCACCTCTAAATCCGAGGCCATGGTTCTCGACCGGAAAAGGGTGATGTGCCCTCTTCAGGTCAGTAGAGTCCTTGCCCCAAGTGGAAAAGTTTAAGTATCTTGGGGTCTTGTTCACGATTGAGGGAAGGATGGAACGTGAGATTGACAGACGGATCGGTGCAGCTTCCGCTGTGATGCAGTCGCTGTATAGATCTGTTGTGGTGAAGAAGGAGCTGAGTCACAAGAGGAAGCTCTCGGTTTACCGGTCAATCTACCTTCCTACTCTCACCTATGGTCATGAGCTTTGGGTCATGACAGAAAGAACAAGATCCCAGATACAAGCGGCTGAATGAGTTTCCTCTGTAGAGTGGCTGGGCTCAGTCACCAGGGAGGAGCTCGGAGTAGAGCCGCTGCTCCTCCGCCTCGAGCGGAGCCAGATGAGGTGGCTCGGGCATCTGTTCAGGATGCCTCCTGGACGCCTCCCTGGGGAGGTGTTCAAAGGTGTTCTAATCTTACCGGGAGGAGACCTCGAGGAAGACCTAGGACACGCTGGAGGGACTATGTCTCTCGACTGGCCTGGGAAGGCTTTGGGCTCCCACAGGAGGAGCTGGAGGAGGTGTCTGGGGAGAGGGAAGTATGGGCATCCCTGCTGAGACTGTTGCCCCCATGACCCAGACCCGATAAACAGTAGATGATGGATGGATGGATAATCCCCTTAGGGAAATTAGTTTTGTTTGACTCCAAATACTTGCACACATACACAGTACACACAGACACACAGACACACACACACACACACACACACACACACACACACACACATGCACGCACACGGACACACACACACACACACACACTGGAAGTATGTGTGTACATGTTCATTGTACAGTAAACACGTACAGTGAGGGGAGGGTGGTCAGGGTTGGGGTATTGACAATGATTGTGCTTTTGTAACATTGAGATATGGCCTGTGATTATAATTCATGTGTTTGGTTTTTATTTTCACCATGAAGTGCTGAAGGAATGGATTACCTTGAAAGGTGGAAAAATGGGCCAAGTACTGAAAGACATATTTACATTTTGAAGTAGACCCTGTTAAATGATATTTATTGGGAGAGCAGGACATGTGTTAAAGAAGGACTAGAGATGAATTATATTCTGGAGTGGATTTGAAAAACATGTAGTTCCTTTTTTTGTTTTATTTGTCTGTAAGCTGCATTATTATGAAACATATTTTCTGTGGTTCCTTGGTGGAGGCATGCATTTCAAGTGATGCTTTAGTTATCAAATGCTTTTAAGGAGGAATGGAATCCCAAGTGAACACGTGATTGTAATGACATACTGGATGTGTATGAGCAGGTTTTTTCCCCGAACAGATTGGGGCTAACTAATTCTCTTTGGACACTGTTTGGTTTATTTGCTATTCTATTTATGTAAAATATAAAGTAACTGAATGTTTGCTGGAAATTGGATATCTTGTAATATAGCACCATAAAAAACAAAACAAACAAAACTTTGCTGTTCACCCAGCCGTCATTGTCAGTTTCTGGTAACGTGTTCCATAGTGGTTTAGGGTCGAGTTGCGTTGTTTGGGCAGGAATCTTATTCAGGTTTCAGAATACTAATGTCGTTGTGAAAACATGAGAAAAAATTGTTTTATTAATCATATGCCATTTTACATATTAGTTGCTTACTTTTGAGCGTCTTAGGCATCCTAAAGAACATTGCAACAAATTGTTACCACTGTAAAGGAATGTCTTCAAGTCTCAGCTTTACTGTCCTCCTATGTTGCAAAAGATATACAAATGTTCTTTTAATAGTGGAAAGCACAAAACAAAACAAAACATGAGGTAGGTTGATTATATGGCAGATGTGTATAGAAAGGAATTCTCTTTTATCCTGATCAGATTCAATCTAATTGGCAAATTTCTCCCTTAGCCTTCCAGTCTGTTCCTGCAGAAAGTGATGGAGTAGATGGTTGTTAGACTGCTAATCTGGGACTTCAGCCTAGAGGACTAGCTCAAGGCTAATACAGCAGCCAACAACCCACCACTATTGTCTGAGTCTTTGTTTACAGAGAAATATGTCATTCTAATCCCATGTGTGGTGGGAAGTAGAGTGGGCGGTTTGATTTTGCATGTGAGTGTTTTTATTTGAAAGTGATCCAGCATCAAAGCATCAAGCTGTACACGTTACATTATCAGTGTCCTGCTTAAAAATGTGCACAAAGGTAGCAGTTGTATAAACCCCACGCTTTGCCACATACATGTTGTTCTTCTGCACTTTAGCTTCATCCACAAAAGAAAATAGTTTAGACTAAAAAATGGGGTTGGTCAAAAAGTTTGGTATTTTGATAAGGACTTTGTGTTCTGTGTGTAAAAACAGTATTTTAGTACCTGCAGTGTAGGTACATAATTACAGTATAAATAACTTTTAATGCCCAAACTGTGCTAAACTGCTTGATATATTTATTTCAGTTCTCATAGTTCACAGTCCAGTTCAGTTCACAGAAGCAACATTGTAAGATTATAGTTTTTCAATTGACATATTGACAAATTAATGAAATGAACATCCCATCAACCCATGAACTTGCTCTGCGCATGTGTGAGCAGGCTGCAGTTTCCTCTGCTCTGAGCAAGTTTGTTGTGCTTAATTTTGCGTTTTTTTCTATGTTTCTGTGTATATTATTTTAACATACATTTAGATAATGTATATCACTAGGCTAGTGTACTCCAGGGATGAGTTGATGTCCAAGAGCGTCAAACGAGACCCAACAACATGCGATCTCATCCCTGCTGAGCTCCGACGGAGATATCGTGGATGCCGAGCAGGTCCCGTTGAAAGGGCTAGACTAACGGCTAGAGCCGCTAACCAGAGGCGAGTCAAGCCCTCCGTCCCCTCCGTGATCATGGGGAACGTGAACTCGCTACCGAACAAGTGGGACGAACTAACGGCGTTGTGCAGGACTGAATAGTGCTACCGGGAAACCAGCTTGTTTGAGTTCTCAGAGCTGTGGCTAACTGGCGACGTGCCAGATGATAACGTCGGACTAACCGGCTTCTCCTCCGTACGAGCAGAACGGGACACGAGCACCGCCAGTAAGAAGAAAGGAGGTGGATTAATCATCTATACCAACGATAGATGGTGCCATCCGGGACATGCGACGGTGAAATTGACGCTGTGCTACCGTGATCTGGAGCTAACAGCTGTTAGCATCAGACCCTACTACCTGGCGTGTGAATTCTCACATGTCATTGTCCTCGCCGTCTACATCCCTCCATGCGCGGACCCTGAAACGGCACGAGAGACCATCTGTGGGACCACCTCTGCTCTTCGGACCTGGCACACGGAGGCGCTCGTCATTATCACCGGTGACTTTAAGCAAGTCACCTTGGACTCATCTCTCCCCACAATGGTCCAGTGTGTAGACTGCCCCACACGGAAGAACAGAACCATCAATCTGTTCTACACTAATGCTAAGGAGGCATACACCACCACCACCTTCGCCTCACTAGGTAAATCAGATCATAACCTAGTATACCTACAGCCCACCTATATTCCGTTGGTGAAACGGCTGCCAGCAACAACCCGGCAGGTCAGGAGGTGGTCCCCAGAAGCAGAGGAAACGCTGAGCAACTGCTTCCAGACCACCAACTGGGATGTCATCGTGGGCTCACATGGGGAGGACATTGAGGGGGCAGCTCAGTGTTTTACAGATTACATGAACTACTGTGTGGACATCATGGCCCCTGTCAGGACAGTCAGGTGTTACCCCAACAACAAACCCTGGGTAACAAAGGAAGTCAAGTCTGTCCTGAACAGAAAGAAATGGGCGTTCAGGAGCAAGAATGAGGAGGAGATGAAGAAGGCCCAGCAGGAAGTGAGACTCTGCCTAGGAGGCCAAGGAGGCGTACGGGAGGAAGCTGGAGAAGCAGCTGGGGTGCAACCAGGTGCAGGAGGTCTGGAATGGGATGAGAACCATCACCAGACACGGGAAAGGGCGCAGCACTCTGGAGCGGAACAGTGAACGAGCGAATGAACTTAACAACTTTTTCAATTGGTTCAGCTCCCCCACCACTCCCGGCTACTCATCCCGGGCCTCTCCCGGCCCTGCAGACCGCTCCACTGATGCTCCCTCCTCCTGTGCTTCCTCTCCTTCCACCCCTGCCACTTCTCCTTCCACCCCTGCCCCTGCCACTTCTCCCGAGCCCACTCCAAGAGCTGCGAAAATCAACGGCCCCACCTCAACCACTGGACTTCCAACCTCACCACGACCTCCTGCTACCACCATGACCGAGACCGTCATCACTGCAGACCTGGTGACGACAACGCTGCGGAGGCTCCGTCCCTATAAGGTGGCTGGACCGGATAAGCTCTCCCCAAGACTCCTCCGAGCCCGTGCTTCGGAACTAGGGGACCCCCTGCAGCGATTGTTCAACCTCAGTCTGCGGCTGGAGAGGGTCCCGTAACTGTCGAAGAGCTCCTGCATCGTCCCGGTACCCAAAAAAACACGCCCTACTGAGCTCAACAACCACCGACCGGTCGCTCTTACCCCCCATGTAATGAAGACCCTAGAGCAACTGGTCCTGGGGCTCATGCGTCCACAGGTGCAGGGTGCAAGGGACCCTCTCCAGTTAGCCTATCAGGCCGAGGTTGGGGTTGATGACGCTGTCTTGTACCTACTCCACCGTGTGCTCTCCTACCTGGACGCTGGGGGCTGTGCCATCAGGTTGCTCTTCTTGACTTTTAGAGCGCCTTCAACACCATCCAGCCCCGGCTCCTGCAAGGCAAACTGACCTCCATGGCTGTGGACCCCTACCTCGTGAGCTGGATCACAGACTACCTAACAGACAGACCCCAGTACGTCTGTATGGGGGACTGTTTGTCTTCTATGGTGACCAGCAGCACGGGGGAGCCACAGGGGACCGTGCTCTCCCCCATTCTCTTCACCCTCTACACATCTGACTTCAAGCACAACTCGGATACATGCCACATACAGAAGTACTCTGATGACACTGCGATTGTGGCATGTATCCGGGAGGGTGATGAGGGGGAGCACAGGGCATTGGTGGCTGACTTTGGGGAGTGGTGCTAGCAGAACCAGCTCCAGCTCAACGTCTCCAAGACAAAGGAGATGGTGCTGGATTTCTGGCGGGCACCTCCCTCTCCACAACCATTGATCATCGAGGGCAGTGAGGTGGAGGTGGTAGAAAACTATAAGTACCTGGGACTGCAGCTAGACAGCAGACTGGACTGGTCACTCAACTCGGACTGTGTTTACAAGAAGGGGCAGAGCAGGATGTACTTCCTGAGGAGGCTGGCCTCCTTCAACATCTGTCCTAAGCTCCTTCTCATGTTCTATCAGTCCGTAGTTTCCAGTGTGCTGTCATACACCATTGTGTGTTGGGGTAGTGGGACCAGGAAAAGAGATATAGACTGTCTTAACAGACTCATCCGCAGAGCGGGCTCAGTGGTCGGGCTGAGCCTGGACTTTGTGGAGACAGTTCTAGGGAGCATGACCATGTCTATATACAGGGCCATCATGAACAACACCAGCCACCCCCTGCACACTACTTTCTCCCAGCAGAGGAGCACCTTCAGCGGCAGACTGCTGTCACACAGCGCCTCCACAGAGAGGCTGAGGTCCTCCTTCGTGCCCCGTGCCATGAGGGGGTACAATGACTCTCTCTATGGAGGAGTGGGAGGAGGTGGCGAGGTCAGCACGAGGTTAAATAGATTTAATTTAGTTTTATACTGTTTTAATCTTAATTTTATACTGTTTATATTTTAATTTTATACTGTTTATAATTTAATTTTATACTGTTAATATTTTAGTTATAGTTTAGTATATGCTACATGTGTCTGTTAGTGTAGTGTATGTCTTGTGGTATGTCCTGTTTTGTTTTTGTTTTTTCCTGGTGTTTGGTTGAGCAGTGGATACGTGCAATTTCCTCCGGGATTATTAAAGTATCTATCTATCTATCTATCTATCTATCTATCTATCTATCTATCTATCTATCTATCTATCTATCTATCTATCTATCTATCTATCTATCTATCTATCTATCTATCTATCTATCTATCTATCTATCTATCTGTCTATCTATCTATCTATCTGTTTATCTGTCTATCTATCTAAACTTTTTTTTCTCTTGAAGAAAAGTAACGTAGAAACTCTCTCATATCAACAGCTGGATACGTTGTCATTTTACCTACAATTATCTAAATCAAACTCATGCACAGTTAAATATTGTAATAAGAATTATTTTATTGCTAAGCAGTGGAGATGTAGAATGAATGCATAGGTGGGGGTTCTGTAATAGTTACCCCTGTGGCGCTGGTGGTACCCAGGCCTGTACTGAACAGCACTTTTTCACCCATGCATAATTAACATATTAGGCCAACATGTGTGCACACAGGCATGAACTCACTCTTTCACTGATTAAAGGGGGCATCCACTGTGAGGGAAGTCACATGGTGACTCTACACTATCTACAAACAGCAACATGAGCAGACGCTCACAGACAGTTCCAGCAGTTTTCAACATTATTACACAATAGATATTTTGCAGTAAACTTATATAACTGAGAGTCAGCTGGTCAGGGAGACGTAGACACAGCCAAAGAGACAAATGTGTGTGTGTGTGTGTGTGTGTGTGTGTGTGTGTGTGTGTATGTGTGTGTGTGTGTGTGTGTGTGTTTGTTATGTGTGTGTGTGTGTGTGTGTGTGTGTGTGTGTGTGTGTGTGTGTGTGTGTGTGTGTGTGTGTGTGTGTGTGTGTGGTTACATCTGTGGGTGGTTGTGGGGGTGTTCTCTTGCTCTGTAAAGAGGTAATTTAGCTTGAGATTCAAGATTTAAAGGTGAACACTGAAATCACACTCCTGTTTTATGTAATTGAGACATGCAGCAGATGCACCTACCTATTCAACCACATCTGTCAGGATCAATATCAGGCCTCCATATCTGATTTGTGGCTGTGGGTCAGCACTCTATGTTGATTGGCTAAAATAGTGATATTTTCTTATTGTAACGATATATTTGTCTATACATTAGCCCAACATTAATACAGACCCACAGGATAAACATAGGGCAATTATTTGGCCAGTTGTTGTTTTTGTGGTTAAAGGGTAAAAGTATAAAAACAACAAGATAATTGGGTATCACTGGTCTGGCCATACTATTACCAAGGCAATCAGAAAGTACACCTCAGGTGCAAACGAGGAATGGCATAGGAGATGCAAGGAAATATTTCCAACCTCTTCTGTCAGTGGTTGTTTCCCCATCTCCAGCTGCATGCACACACAGCACTTAACACCAAATTGTTGTGCATGATTGTTCCACTGGTATGTGTAAATGTGTGAATGGCTGAGCAAAGAAAATTGCATAGTGTTTTACATAACGAGTACTGTCATTTTCTACAAGAAAAGTGGTGGTCAAACTGCAAAATGAAGAAGAAAATACATGAAATCAACCTCCAAATGAAAAGAATAATACAGGTAGTCCTCAACCTATGAACACAGTTGGTTCCGTTAGGTTGTACGTAAGCTGAATTGTTTGTAAGTTGTTATTTATTGAATTTCAATCTATGATCACCATTTGAGGTCATTTAAATGGCATTGCTTCTCCAAATATGAAAGTACTATTCCTTAAGACTTACCATAAACAATTAAAGGACAGACAAACAACACATGATGAAAACAAAATCTTTGCTAACATTGTTTCAAGTTAAGTTGTTCTCAATTATATGTTGGTTAGAAAGTATGTGGAAAAATTAAAATCAAGTAAAGAAACTTACCTTTAGAGCAAAGGAAGGACAGGAGGAGTATGAAGGAGTTGTCTGTGAGAGACAGTTATCATTGTACAGATCTTTGCCACTTGCTGTATAAGCCATAATAAACAGTAAAGTGTCCAAGGGGATACTGATGTCCCGTGATGCTCACAGAGACACATACAAGAACGAGCTGGGGGAGTTGAGTGTTGTAGATGTGCAGATACAGTAATGCTGCTCGGCGTGATGACTGCTTTTACTTGAAACAGCATACAATGCTATATAGCTTCATTGTACAGAATGTTTCATGTATTCATTTGTGGCTCCTATTGACAGAAATATGATTTTTTTTTCTGTAGTTGATTTTGGTTCCTCCAGTGAAATTCCTGTGCCTCATATGCTTCATGATGACCATCCTTTGCTATTACATCATCAGTCTCCTTCCTACCCTGCTGGATCTGTAATTATAAATTT
The DNA here is from genome assembly GCF_040054535.1 of Antennarius striatus. Taxonomy (NCBI): domain Eukaryota; kingdom Metazoa; phylum Chordata; class Actinopteri; order Lophiiformes; family Antennariidae; genus Antennarius; species Antennarius striatus. The sequence goes on along the minus strand of NC_090778.1, from coordinate 14,396,582 downwards.
CAATACCCAGTAAAAGCTGTTTTTTTTAGGACTGTACTGGAAAAATGGTGATAAAATGTGGAATGAAGAAGGCTGTTAATCAATTATGAATAATATAGTTAGCTGTTACTGACAAAGGGCACTTATAGAAGATTTTTGGTGTGAAATTACTGTATGTTTGTGTTATGTGAGGGAAGGAAATTGACGAGATAATAAAATGTGCAAAAAAATAAGATAAAAAGCTTGAAATTTAATGAATAAATGAAAATAAAACACATGTATAGACAATAGCGGACATATCAGACAAGGCCCTCAAAAGAAAAAAATATCACAGAGAGACATATTTTACCTGTCACACAACAAACAGGAGTGCTTCACGTTCTTCTTTCAAACTATTTATGATGAATTTCGAAACTTACAGCCTGCCATCTGTTGTACTTTGTCTTCAAAATGCAATACCACCTGTGCATTATAAAATTTAAGACCCCTTGCCATCCAAACCGTCCATCCTCCAAACAAAAATATATACATTCAAAGTCTGTGTGAAGCACTAAATTGAAACCTGAATCACCATCAAAGCGATAAATTACAAGGAAAAAGTTTTTTATAAAAATACTAGCTATAGACACAAATAAACACATTTAAGATGTAATGTATAACTAATGTATTATGCATCTACAAACCTGTTTCTGCTGTGTAAATAAACACGCTTGATTTGAAAAACATACCAGTTTAGCACCGGGACTTTTAATGCATAGTCCATCCATCCATCTTCCACGGCTTATCTGTAGTCGGGTCGCGGGGGCAGCAGCTTCAACAGGGGGCCCCAAACTTCCCTTTCCCCGGCCACATCCACCAGCTCTGACTGGGGGAACCCAAGGCGTTCCCAGGCCAGTGTTGAGATACAGTATAATCCCTCCACCTGGTCCTGGGTCTGCCCCGAGGTCTCCTCCCAGCTGGACGTGCCAGAAACACCTCCCTAGGGAGGCGTCCCGGAGGCATCTGCTCCAGATGCCAAAAACCACCTCAACTGACTCCTTTCCACGCGAAGGAGCAGCGACTCTACTTTGAGCCCCTCGCGAACAGCAGTGTTTCTCACCTTATGTCTAAGGGAGACACCAGCTATCCGTCTGAGAAAGCCCATTTCAGCCGCTTGTATCCGCAATCTCGTTCTTTCTGTCATGACCCATCGCTCATGACCATAGGTGAGGGTAGGAACGAAGATTGAGATGGACAGCTTTGCCTCTCGGCTTAGCTCCCTCTTTGTGACAATAGTGCGAGAAAGCGACTTCAATACTGCTCGTGCTGCCCCAATTCTCCGTCCAATCTCATACTCCATTGTTCCCTCACTCGTGAACAGGACCCCAAGATACTTAAACTCCTTCATTTGTGCAAGGACCTCATTCCCCACTTGGAGAAGGCAATCCATCGGTTTCCTGCTGAGGACCATGGCCTCAGATTTGGAGATGCTAATCCTCATCCCCGCCGCTTCACACTCGGCTGCAAACCGGACCAGTGAGTGCTGCAGTTCACAGGCTGATGACGCAAACAGGACCACATCATCTGCAAAAAGCAGTGATGCAATCCTCAGGCCACCAAACTGTAAAGCCTCCTCACCACGACAGCCAACAGCTACTCGGAACAAGTTCGACTTACTGCTGAGAACCCGAACGCAGCTCTCACTTTGGGCGTACAGGGATTGGATGGCCCTGAGGAGAGGCCCCCTCACCCCATACTCCCGCAGTACTTCCCACAGTATATCCCTGGGGACTCGATCATACGCCTTCTCCAAGTCCACAAAACACATTTAGACTGGATGGGCATACTCCCAAGTCCCCTCTAGGATCCCTGTGAGAGAAAAATCTGGTCCGTTGTTCCACGACCAGGATGGAACCCACATTGTTCCTCCTCAATCTGAGGTTCGACAATCGGCCGGACCCTCCTTTCCAGTACCTTGGAGTAAACTTTCCCATCATCCTCCAGCTCTGCCTCTGCAACAGAGGACGGGTCAGTTGGGGTAGTTGGATTCAGGAGTTCCTCAAAGTGTTCCTTCCACCGACCGACAACCTCCTCAGTCGAAGTCAACAGTGTCCCATCTTTGCTGTATACAGCTTGGATGGTCCCCTGTTTCCCCCTCCTGAGGTGTCAGACAGTCCTCCAGAACAACTTTGGTGCATTCCGTTAGTCCTTCTCCATGGCCTCTCCGAACTCCTCCCACACTCTCTGTTTTGCCTCCATCACAGCCGAGGCTGCAGTCCTTCTGGCCTGTCGGTACCCTGCAACTACTTCAGGAGTCCCCAGGGACAACATGCCCCTGAAGGCCTCCTTCTTCAGTCAGACGGTTTCCCTGACCACCGGGGTCCACCACGGTGTTCGAGGGTTACCGCCCCTTGAGGCACCCAAGACCTTGAGACCACAGCTCTTAGCTGCAGCTTCAGCGATGGAAGCTTTGAACATCGACCATTCAGGTTCAATGCCCCCAGCCTCCACCAAGGCTGGGGGCAGCAAGTTTTAGTCTTGCAAAGCATATGTTTCTCTTTACGTTTTACACAGCATTCCAAAGTTTTGGTAGCAGGGATGTAGATATTGTTTTTTCCCTGCTACAGGTCCATTTCTGACTATCATCCATACAGTTGTGTACAACTGCCTGAAGTACAGTACTACTAGGCTTTGCTTCCTACATCAGAAATCATCTGCAAAGATTTTCCCTTTGATCAATGGAAGGTACAACTTGGTTCAGTTTGAATGAATTGCTAGAATTTAGTTTTCTGTTTTGAAAACTCTTGTGAATTGCTTGACATGTTATTGTTCTGTAACAATAACTTTTACAGTACCCATGACAGTGATGTTCAAAAGTGTTACCCGACAAAACATCTGTTCCAGTTGCAGCTTCAGAAAAACAATGTCTTTTTTGGTTTTGTCTCTTAGACACATCTGCTGCTATACATGAAAAAACGTTTTGTGACACATAGCATATGGCTCCATGTCTGCTCTTTTGTTGTGAGGATAATGCCTTTTGTGTTTTGATTACCTTAAGGCATTATGCTGAAATCTTTATCAATAGTCTCACTTTAATTAGTGCTGCTCTCGAATTCACTTAAATTCCTAAAAACCACTAATGTGTGCAAAACTGGGACCTCTAGGTTACTATAAATATAGAGTTATTTCAGAAAAGACAGAAATATTTTTAAGTGAAAATGGGAAAGCTGAAAACATTCACAACACGATTTTTGTCTCATGGGAGCTAACGCCCCATCCTGGAATTGCCCGTAGCATGAACCTTTGCTTAAATTTGGTACATAAGCCTAATTCTCAAATCTTTATCTGGTTGAGATTGAGATCATCTGTGTCACAAGTGATTTAGCATGTTAGCATTTGTGGGCTGTATATAGTCAGTCTCTATGCAATCTAGTTTATTAATCTTCCTCATCCAGTTTTCCTTGAGATCTCTTCCTTCATTATGTCAGGGTTGTTGTTGTTCTGCCTCAGAGCCAGCAGAGGAGGTAGAAACAGCACCAAATTGATGGTGCGTGCAGCCCATAAATGGGATATTTAAAAAGAAACTAATACTGTGGTAGTTAGTTGCTGCTTACTCTAAGATGACAAAAGATAACTAAATAATAGAAAGCGCAGTACAAGGATTGGGATCTCCTTTTTTTTCTGAGCCGAGGGCAAAATGAGCCACCGTGTAACTGTGAAGGTAGATGATGGCGTTTGCTGTGTTGCTGTTAATGATGTATAGCTGAACACATGTATAAATTGTCACAAGGGAAGTTGTTCCCTACATCAGTACTTATGTCTTTGTCTTTTTTTTAACAAAAACCACTATACCATTTAAAACCACTGATTCTTTTTGCTGCCATTAGCTTGGTCAGAACACATAAACGGAGGGTTTTTTCAATCTGTGTAAAAAATAAAGCTTCATAATCAGTAGGATACGAGCACGATATGAGTTACACTGGTCAAAACTTGTGCTCGTAAAATCCTCAAAACTCAAATCCTCTTAACGCTCTGTGATTGGCTAGTCACCCAGAGCGCCGCCCTTCCTACAGACACACATCATGCAACCAGAGTGTCGCTGCCCCATTCTTGCACACACACACACACACACACACACACACACACACACACACACACACACACACACACACACACACACACACACACACACACACTCACACACATTGACTGATCTCTCTGTGCGTGTCTTCGCTGTAGCTCAAGTTGCTCAGCTTAGGTTTTCTTCAGCTTGTCTTTAATTAAGGTTACTTGGTGAACTTGTTTTTGGTTTTGTTTTGTTGCACATACGCGGGGCATTTGACGAGACAGAGCTGTAAACTGCTCGTGTCGCATCGGTCACCATCTCCACTGTAGCTCAGAGCTACACTCTGAAAGTCAGTTGAAGTCAGTTAGCAATTGTCCAACGAGTTAGCCCCGCTCCAGTCAGGTGTGTGTGTGTGTGTGTGTGGGGGGGGGGGGTCAGGCTATGGTAGCGGTGTGTGGTAACAAACTGGCTCAGCGCTACACATCGAAAGTTCCTCAAAAACTATTGAAGTCAGCTAGCATTTGGGTAACTAGTTAGCTCTGCTTCTGTCATGTTTTCTTGTCCGCTAAAGGCATATCCTTATCGTCATAACAAACACAGCTGCGTGTGTCCACATCGCTCATAAACAAACAGCTTCAGCCTCTATTTGCAGCATAATAGTATATAGTAATAGTATAATAGTATATAGTATAATAGTATATTACAATATTCACTGTCACCAATCAAGGGTTACATACAACTGACATAAAGTCTGCATGTGAAATAATCCAGGTAGAAATCAAGAGGGGAAATTATCACTCATTCTCAGCCTTGTAAGAGACGAAGGCTTGATACGTTCACACACACACCCACACACACACACACACACACACACACACACACACACACACACAAACACACACACACACACACACACACACACACACACACACACACACACACACACACACACCCACACATACACACCCACACACATTGGTTTACCTCTCCCATGTTTCATTTAGACTGCGATAGTTTTGCTCCCTGCGATCTCTCATTGTCCATAAACAGCGTGTGTCTTCTGTCTGTAAACATCTGTTGTCGTCCCCACTGACTTTTGTCACGATGTTTACCGGTCAATAGGATCAGTCCATGTAGCGTTTACATAATGAACAACGGAGTCATATCCAGCTGAGAAAGAGGCTCAACGCACAGCGCAGAAAAATCAAGTTAATAACTGGAGAGACAAACACGAGAAAAATAAAGGAAAATACGTAGTAACTAAGTTACTAAAACAACAGTGTCAGACAGATGACAGCTCCAACACTGGACGCCCGTGGACGCGTTGGTGGAGGGAGTTGTTGATAGACGAGGTGCAGAGGGGGGAGGCTGATGGAGATAGGTCCAGTTCTCTGGACTGTTGACCCTATCCTATTATGGAAATCACACTATTTCAGATATCTACATATATTAATTACTTATAATTATTAATTAATTATCACATTAATTACCAATTCAGAACAATCTGGTTTTTTTTGGTGAATGAAAGCAGCTTTAGCTCTTCTAAGTGATCAGAGAGCTGCATGTATCCACACACACACACACACACAGACACACAAGAATACAAGAGAAAAACTTGGTCTTACCGGTAAAATCCCATGTTTCATTTGTTTGCCTTAACTTAGCTCCCTTGTTATCCATGAGCTCTCATTGTCCATAACAATTTTCAGGAATTATCTAACCGGCCGCTTTGATCATGTTTACACATTGAGCCACATGTCTTTGTTAAGCAAAGACTGAGGAAGCAAGTCCACGCCTAATGCCAAAAAATCAACTGTTATCTCATGAAAAACAAGAGTGGAAAACAGGGGAAGAATTAGAGCGAAATACCTAGCAGCTAAGTTACTGAAAGTTTAAAAAGTTGCAGACGATTGAATGATCTCTAATGCAGGCGTGTTCGAATGGCCAAGTAAACGCATGTGAATGCACGAGGGAGGACAGTGTTGATAGGTCAGCTCAGAGGGTGGCTGGAGATATGGAAGGCTCAGAGGGGGGGTGGGGGGTGGGGAGGAGAGAGGGAGCTGAGAGCTACGCCCCACTAAGACGGACCTTCACAGGGTGGCAGAGGATTTATCAATATTCAATGAAAGATATTGAGGACCACGGATCACTTTGAGGCAAGACATTACAAATACAGTGTAGTTGCACATCTGGCAGCTGAAACATGAATTAAAAAAAACAATAATATGGGACCTTTAAAATCCTCCACCTTCTTGATCTCTTCTCCCTGTATCCTCACTCTTCCACTTGGGTCCCTCTCATTCACACACATGTACTCTGTCTTACTGCGGTTAACTCTCATTGCTTTCCAGGACAAACCTCCACCTCTCTTGCTTTCCCCCCACCTGTTCCCTGCACGTCACAATGTCATCTGCAAAAATCATAGTCCATGGAGATTCCTATTTAACCTCGTCTGTCAGCCTGTCCATCACAATAGCGAACAAGAAGTGGCTCAGAGCTGATCCCTGATGCAGTCCCACCTCCACCTTGAACTCCTTTGTCACACCTACAGCACACCTCAACACTGTTTTACAGTCCTCATACATGTCCTACACAGCTCTAACATACTTCTCTGCCACTCCAGACTTCCTAATACAATACCACATTTCCTCGTTGGGCACCCTGTCATAAGCTTTCTCCACATCTACAAAAACACAATGCAGCTCCCTCTGGCCTTCTCTGTACTTCTCTGTCAACATTCTCAAAGGAAATACTGCATCTGTAGTACTAAATTTGGCATGAAATAATACTGCTGCTCACAATTGCTCATTTCTGCCTTTAGTCTAGTTTCAACTTCTCTTTTGCATAACTTCATTGTATAGCTCATCAGCTTAATTCCTCTGTAGTCGCCACAACTCTGCACATCTCCCTTGTTCTCAAAAATGGGTACCAGCACACTTCTCCTCCATTCCCTAGGCATCTTCTCACTATCTAAGAATCTATTGAACAACCCAGTCAAAAACTCTACTGCCACCTCTCCTAGAAACTTCCATACCTCCACAGGTATATCATCAGGCCCGAGTGCCTTTACACTCTTCATCCTCTTCAATGCCCTCCTCACTTCAACCTGACTAATCTCTGTACTTCCTGGTCCACAACAGCCACCTCTTCTAGTCTTTGTTCTCTCATTTTCTCCGTTCATCAACTCTTCAAAGTACTGTGTGGTGTGGGGTCTTTAGTCCACCCAAAAGACCCCACACCAAGCAATTTACAACAACCACAGACGACCTGTACAGACAAATAAATAAGAAACATCACACAATGTTGAACATCACACCTTCGATTTCTTGCTTCAGACTCATCACTGTGACACTCTGTTTACCTCCAGGACATTCCTAACAAACTCTTCCTTCAAGATGACTCAATTTATCTTCCTATCTACACCATGAACAGCTTGAACCCTGCTCCTAAAGTTCTAACCTTGATACCTTTCCACCTGGTCTCCTGGACACACAGTATGTCTACCTTCCTCCTCTGCATCATGTCAACCAACTCTCTACCTTTTCCTGTCATAACTCCTACTTTCAACGTCCCTACTCTCAGTCCTATACTTTTGGCGTTTCTCTTCTCTCTCTTCCTACAAACACACTTTTCTCCTCTCGTTCTTCGATCAACAGTAGTCCAATGCCATAAATGCTTTGATCCTGTTCAAGAAATGCACCAATAACATGACGTCACAGAGGAACCTCACACGTGACTCGCAAAGGACCTTTGCTCAGGACACATGAAAGCAAAAGCCTTGCAAATGAAGGTGGAAGAGCCCCATCTGGAGCAGCAGAAGATAGAGAGGGGAAGGCAGTGGCAAGTGAAGAATATTTAAGAAAAATAAAGCAAAGGATAATTGTGTAAAGTGTCATAAGGTAGTGGGAGCTGCACAAGGAAGGTACAGGTTACTTGTGTTGGGAGCCATAAGCAAACCATCTTGGCATTATAACATCAGTGTCTCCAGCTGGCTGGAAACCATCACAGCATTTTGGATTGTTCATAAAAGTTAATAATTTTCATTGTTAAGGTCTAATGATGACACTAACTTGTTTTGAAGCAGGATACTTTTTTTTTTTATTTCAAAGTTTGAATTTTGATTTGTAATTGCAGAGAAGCTATGTTGTTTCAATTAAATAAATAAAACATTCAGTCATTATAGTTTTTTACCTATTCCACCTATTTATCATATTTTAATGATAATCCAAATTATACACAAATAATGTCCAAGCAGTCAAAATGACTGCCTATAGTAGTTCTTGGTAGTAATACTCAGCTTTATTTTGTGTTTTGAAATTTTAATGATCAAACAATGTCAGAATAAAATATACACACATTTAATAAAAAATAAGGCTCATATTGTTACATATTTGTTCTTTAATACCAAGTTATGACATTTCAAATTTTGAAAGAAGTCAAAATGATTGCCTTTGGAGTTCTAGTGTTAATCAACATTGTTAAAGTTTGTGCGGAAAAAAAAAAGGAAAAAAACATTAGGAGGTGAAATAAATAAATAACCGAAAAAGAAATAGTTTGATCTTAAAAATTTAAAAAAAATTAAAAAGAAAAAAAATAGAAAGTTGTGTTGAGTATGACAATTCTTGTTCGTGCATACTCTGTAGTTAATTTCCTTTGTAGTTAATTTCCTATTATATGCATTGTATTCATTAGTGCACTTTATGTTCTGAGTTATAAAAAATGTTTTTCTGTAAATAGTTCCTTAACTATTGTGATCAAAACCTTTGCAACTCAATTCTGGGACTGTTCTGTAAATATTCATGCATACACTTAAGGATATCCATGTCCTGAGTTCATAAAAATCTTGTACCAGAAGTAGTTCTACTTTAAAACCATGATTTGAATATCAATTTTGAGGCTGTTCTGTTAATGCTTTAAAATAAACCATAAATATTGCAACTTCTGATCATTCATCTCAATTTCAGACTTAAAATAATGTAACGATTTAAGCTCCACCCAGTACAGATACAGCTACAGAAAATTTTAGATGGCTGAACAGATACAGATACAGATACAGATACAGATAGTGGTGTACTCGCTCATCCCTAATAATCAGTACTTTCTTCCTCTCATCAGTCAATGTAGCAAGTGTAAATCAGTCCTCCTGTAATCAGATGCTCTTCAAAGAAACCCAGTGTTTACAGTAACTTACAACAGTGGAGTGATTTGTAGTCATACTTGTTCGATAAGAGCGTATGTCTCTGTGACCTTGTATGAGTTTGAAATGTGCTTCATTGTAAGGGAGATTGTGTGTTCATCATGATTAGGTGTGTGCGTGGTTTGCGTGGTACAATTCATCTCACTCATTGTATACGTGTTTATCATTTATAAAAAAAATAAAAAAGATCTGTTTACTTTGTTTGAGGTTTTAAAGAATGTGAGAATGTGAAACGGTTCAAGGATAGGGGTCTGTGTTAATTATCTGTGTTAGTTAGCAGAAGAATATGTTGTCTTTTGCTCAAACATATTGCCTGCTTTCCTGTGTTGCTGGTCCTTGCAGAAAGGCAACATCAAAAATAAGCATTGCTTTGTTCACATTACTCTTATCTTGCCTTTTTAAAGGACCGGCGATAGGCTGGACAGATGTGTCACCAGGACATTTCAGGCCCACACAAAACACAAACAACCATTTTACATTAACACCTATGATCTATTTTAGAGTGATCAATTCACTGAAGATGCATGTTTGTGGAGTTAGGGGGAAGCTGGAGAACCCATGCAGACACAGGGAGAACATACAAACTCTGCACAGAAAGATCTCGACCCGGAAACTTCTTCCTGTGAGGCAACAGCGCTATCCACTGTACCATAGTGCTGCCTTGAACAGAAAAAGTTAAAACACATGTAGCACTTAAATAACAAAGTAAGAACAAAAAACATTGTTTACAGAGCAATTTACGCGTATGTCCAAGCTTTTATTCACAACGAAAATCCATAAATGAAAGTGAATATATATATATATATATATATATATATATATATATATATATATATATATATATATATCAAAGGAGAATGTGATACCTGGTAATACTTTTGCGGCAGCGTGCTGGATTTTTGTATTCAAAGGTCACATCGAACATTAAAGATCACTGACTAGTCGCTCTGCATGCAAGGACTATCCTGCACAGATCGATGGCTGCTACACTCAAAAACATTCAACTGCATCAGTTATATTGAAGAGGTCCAAACATATCTATCTTAAATGACTGAGGTATTTCAAATTAAGTCATGAAATGAAAAAGACAAAAAGAAAAAAAAAAGTCCTTGCACATAGAATTCAATCCAAATAAAGAACTTTGGAAGAATCTTATTGCATGCACTCATGTGGCTAGTGCAATGCTTTTCAATTGTTTGTTTTTTTTCTGTTAAGTCCCCCCAGAAAGAAGAAAACATTTTCCTTCCCCCACCCTCTGTCATGCAAACTCTCGTGTGTGTTTGTGTTTGTGAATACTAGGTGCAGAAAACCCACACCATAGTAGAGGACTTAATACTCCTCGTGCAAGCCCTAATAATTAGCATTAATGACAAACTACATGTTGATGTGAAAGCACCACTGCCACCTACTGTAGCGGATGTGCAACTATACTTTTTTCTTGCATCGCAACGAAAACACAATCGGCTGTTTAGTCATACATGTTCCCTGGTTGAAGTGAAATGAAAGGGGGACACAATTTGAGAAAAACTTGGCTAGTGGTTTGGGCCATAGCTGACGAGTCAGTAAAAATGGACTGTTGAGAGAGAAAGATTTTGGTTGGACTTTACATTTGCTCAAAAAAAGGTTTAATTTATAAAATGTGTATGTGGGATAAGTGGAAAAGATGAGAGCAGACAGACACAAAGAGAGAGCTACATGTATATTCTGTAGTTACAAGTGTTAGAAATTGTTTCATAATCAATGCAGAAAATGTTTAACACCCCTTTCTCACTATCTCTGGCTCCTTCATTTTAGAAGAGGCTGGATTTGAGCAATGTCCAGCAAATAGAAAGGTCACCAAAACATAACTGGATAGATATATAAACAGATAACGTCATTCCACATAGTCAAAGTCCATCTCCTGAGGACAGAAATGCCTCTGAACACTGGTTCAAGGAAATTATGGTGGGTAAGATATACAGAATAGTAACAATGCATTCAACACTATTTTAAAGATACTTCTCCTACAGCAGAGTGGTTTGAATCTGGAAGATAGAATCTTTACACCTGCATGCACATAATGTTATATTTAAAGTTGAACTTTGATAATCAGTTTATTGTAGAATTGACCCATCTTGAGTCATAATGGAAATGTCTCAGAATTCTACAAACATATTCACTAAAACCAAAACAGCTGGGTATTCACTTGTATTTCATTTGTAAGAAGTCATGAACGTGAAATAATATATTAATATGTTAGAGTACCTGTGGTCACTGACATACTTTAGGTTGAAAAAACATGTTAGTATACATTATATTTGGTGTTTTGTACAATATTTCTGACTTTTCAGAATATGAATAGGAGGCCTGTCTGCAGACCATAAAAAGTGCACGAGAATAGAAAAAAAAGATACATTCTTCATTTATAGATACAATAATTCACCACATAGCATTTTGGCACAGTGCCCTATATTGCTTTTTCTGTCCACTGACCATTTTATTGCTTTTTATTTTTCCTCTTAGAAAACAAGTGTTGAATTGCCTGTAAATGAGGACTATTTACAAAGAAAAAAGGAAAAGAAAATCAATTCTAAAGCTCTGTGGTTAAAAGGAGCAATCGGTTCTCTTGAAGTTTGTAATATGAGTGTCAGAAGGGGACAAGCAGGAAATACATGGGCAGTCAATGTTTTGAATGAATTTAATATTTTGACTTGAGCTGAGTTAAATTATTAGAAGTATTTATTTGTTTGATTTTGTTTTAATTTCCAAAGATGAGATTGGAAAGACTGATGCCCTGATTTGTACAGTATTTTCCGCACTATAAGGCGCACCTAAAAGCCTAAAATTTTCTCATAAACCCGTAGTGCGCCTTATAATCCTGTGCGTTTTATATATGGATTAATATTCATATTAATATTGTTTAAAAACATGATCGCTGAAAAAAAGCCAGCAGTCTGGCTGCCAGTCATGCCGCACTCTGCCACCCAGAGGAGCTCCATCACAAGGCACTTGGGCCCACGCCCCCTAACAACGGTAGTCAAGGGGCATCACCGAAGTCCCAGCTCTGACTGAGCTGCTCTCAGATGGTAGAGCAGACTGTAGGAGCACCGGTGATTACGTAGCAAAACATAAGGAACTTTCAACAATTCTATTAATAAAGTTTGACTGACTGACTGATCTCAGTATTTCCTAACTATTTGGGGTCGGAAATAACCCACTTTAAACTTAATTAAAAATACCATTGTGCTGTCATCTGGAATCTAGTGATGGTCCATTCTATTAGTCTGTGGAAACACACGGAGAAACTGGCATAAAGGTGAATGAAAGACCCTCAAAGCTGAACTTCCAGCCTTTTCTGAAATTTCAAGAGCAGAGTCACTGCCCTGCAGAGGTGCCTGGTGTGATGCAATTGATTTACAAATGTAGTTGATAGCTCTGGGCAGGCGGCGGAGGGGCGCATTCAGGCTTGTGTATTCTGTCTGCAGCGACGTGCTGTGAGATTCACGGCGGTGAGACACCGACGATAAAGTCAGTTCTAGGAGTAAAACAGCGTCATATTTGCCAGTAAATTAGCAGCCTGACATTAAAAACTAGTTAAAAAACACACAGCAGCAAATAGCTGCACCTCACCTCCGACTGGACTACCGATCGATCAAAACAATATTTATTTAATAAACGAAGATGAACGTCGGAGCTTAAATATCTGCTTCGAACTTCAGATCAGGAATTAATCTGCTCTGTTCACACTGACTGCACTCGTAATGAATTTAACCAGTTTTTAATGTCAGGTGTTTTAATATGCGGGTTGACTTCTTTCTAAAATGGCAAAGTGATCAAGTGATCAGGTTTCCTTGATGAGGCTCAGAATGGCTTATTGACATAACAATAGGGGCCATTCAAAGGTAGTCAGGAAGTCATGAATGCAATCATGACTGCCTGAGCAGCACGGCTCTATCTAGTGGACGGATTGCGCAACTACAGCCCCTGCAGTTTATCAAATAAATATTATTTATTTTTTATTGTGTGCGCCTTATAATCCAGTGCGCCTTATATATGAAGTAAATTATAAAACAAACAAATGATTGAGGGTGCGCCTTATAGTGCGGAAAATACTGTAAATAGATTCACTGTGTCAGACAGATTCTGACACAGGTTACGAGAGTTTATGAGAGAGCAGTACCATTGACATAAAAAAAAACAAAAAAACAAGGTTGATAAAACTGAGAGAGGAGGGAACGGCACAGAGAGAAGAGTTGTGTTGGAGAGGTTCTACTTGTCATCCTGCATTACCTAAAAACACAGACAGAAATGAAAGACATGCAGACACTTGTCAAACTCTTATGCTGCTCATGGATCTGACAGAAGCAGCTTAGGGACGCAGCCTTGTCTATCATCCAGCTTGTTGACAGACATGCATACAGACAGACAAAAACAAAGTTCTGACAGATGCACCATGGGACGACATTGTCGCTTTGTTTTGTTTTTTACATATATGACTTTCTCTCTTTTTCTCTCGTCTCTCTAACACGCACGCACACACACACACACACACACACACACACACACACACACACACACACACACACACACACACACACACACACACACACACACACACACACACACACACACACACACACACACACACACACTCCATCCCTCTAGTGTGTGTTTAGTGTGTGTTCACAATTCAGTGATGCAAAATCACACTTTTCCCTTAAACATCATCTCTAAATTTTAGGAGTAAAGTGACAACCACTAGCAGTTGTTCATTTAGAAACTCATTTTTATTTCAGTTCAATCAAATTGAGTTTTTGACACCAGGGTTTCTAATAAATCGCAGTGATTTTTCAATTTTACTTTAAAATTAGTGCTGCATGATGGTGCAGTGGGTAGCGCCGTCACCACACAGCAAGGCGGCTAATGGTTTGAGCTCCGCTCTGTGCTGAGTTTGCATGTTCTCCCTGTGTCTGCATGGATTCTCTCCAGGTTCTCCGACTTCATCCCACCTCCAAAAACATGCACTTGCGGCAAATTGGCCAGTAGGCACCTGTTAAAAAAGCAAGTGGAAAATAAATTTTAGAGAGGTGACAGTTCTGTTAGCTGACTAAAGGAACAGAACTGTATGTAGTTACTTAAAAAACGTTTTTGTCAGATGCCTGAGGAGCATTTTAGATACTCCATCGATTTTCCCATTCCAAATGGAAACCATAGCTGGACAGACTGTTCATGCAAGCCAGCTAGTTTCACTCAGAATTTGTTGCCGTTTTCTGTCCCGTTCCTGCTGTTTGAACTCTCTGCTCAAAACCATGAAAATTGTTGGAACAGTTATGACACTCTAAAATTATATTACCTGCAAAGTCTATGTACTGTACAGTTATTTCTTCTTCTAACATAGCAGATGCCTTACGGCATATTCTCCATGTGATTCCTTCTGGCAGATGCACTGTGATTGGTTGGGTGCCGTGATTGGTGGGATGCTTGATTGACAGGTAGTGGGTGGAGTTGGTGACAGCGTGAGACTTTTCAGGGGAGCTTATTCAAATATATAGGTGAGGATTGTATTTATTATATTATATTATATTATATTATATTATATTATATTATATTATATTATATTATATTATATTATATTATATTGCATTAAGTCATATATTAATATCTTCCAAAAAATATTTTTTATTGCGTTTTAAAAAAAAAAAATCTAATTGACGGAAGATTTCCAGTGGCTTTTACAGTCATGGATTTCCCTTGGGATCATTAAAGTATATATCTATCTATCTATCTATCCATGGTATAAAACATTATTTGGCTAACAAAACACAGCTCTGAAAAATTATAATAGCTATTGCACCAAAATAGCTAGAACGTATAGACACAGAGCAACGTTAGTACTACAATGAAATTGTATTCTAACAGATGCAGTATTCAGTCTCCAACTAGTACTGCATTTCCTCCTGCAGGATACATCTGGCTCTTTAGCTACTTAATGCTCAACTATGTTCACCAGTTGGTGATTAACTTTCTTTGTCTGCTTTTATGTGCGGTAGAGGTTGCTTACAATGTAAAGCAGCTGTCTACTGTCTCTTGAAACAAGGTTGTTGAGTTGCGAGATAGTTAAATAAAACCTCTGATTCCCCTACTATGATCCACCGTACTGAAGGAAAAATACAGAGATTTCCTTCACATTAATCACCCTTCAATTGGAGTATTTTCACATTTGATAAAACATACATGCTGTTCTCTCCTGGGAGAACAGTTATTTGATTGAAGTTTCAGGAAATAATGAGTAACTTCAGATAAAAATGTCTCACTGTTATTATTGCCTTAGTCATTCTGACTTGTAGCATTTATCCTGAAATGAAATGCCCTTAAATGTCTGATTTAAATAGAGAAATGGTAATTTCCACTGCATTGTTTGGTTCGCAGTCTACGGATAATATACCAATTGTAATTCTTCATACTGTCTCAGATGTTCAGTGACAAGCCACTACTTTCTAAATATTTAAAATTTGGTCAAAAAAGTGAATTATTGAATAATCCAAGAAGTTTTTTTCTTTTTTTTCACGTGAAGGATTTTTGATGGAGTGCTACAGAAGTTTTCGCTGTTTTATTTATAGGTTGCCTCTGCCACAACCTTGTCATCCAAAAAGCTCTGGAATGAATTTTTCTCAGCCAGCGTTGCCAGAATTCAGGGAAACATCTGTTCTCTCTTAACACTACTGGCATTCTCTAGTTTTCATTATGTTGCATGCTTTACTTCACAGCTGAATGATTGCTTGGTATAATGTTCTTTTACGATAGCCTTGTTTCAGTACAATCTCAATGAAATTATTTATCTTAAAATTGTGATGTTGGCTGGGGGTTAGGGTTAGACAGTATGAAACTGGGGGGAATAGGATGTGTATGGATATAGAGAGAAAACTGACACACACACACACACACACACACACACACACACACACACACACACACACACACACACACACACACACACACACACACACCATCCCTCTAGTGTGTGTTTAGTGTGTGTTCACAACGCTTTGGCTTACCTTTCCCAAATTTCCCAAATTTCATTTAGACTGCGATAGTTTAGCCCTTTGCCATCTCTCATTGTCCATGAATAATAATGATAATAATAATAATAATAATAATAATAATAATAATAATAATAATAATAATAATAATAATAATAATAATACATTGTATTTATATTGCACTTTACATTATAAAAATATGAAAGTGCTACAAAGTCAAAGAGAGCATAAAACCTAAGCCGAGCAGAAGGATCGATCACCCATGCTGTGCAGTGTAGTTCTGGGGACCTTGAGGAGGTTGACTGTTGTCGAGAAACAGCATACGTAAATATGTATATTGGGTTGCAGTCTTGTGAAAACTTTAGGACATTTAATTTAATAATCGGTTCTTTATTAAGTTCGATCTTGCTTTTATTTGTTTGCTGTAAAGAAAATGATTTGATTGCAATTAAACGACTAAAATTAATGTTGTTTTACTCAACAAACAAATGATATGAACAAAAATGTGTATTTTAATGGAGGACACCTACCCCTTAATAAATAGTGTTGCCCCCTTTGGCTCAAATAACTTAAGTGAAACACTCCTTGTAGCCATCTACCAGTCTCTGACATTCATATGAACAAAGTTTTCCTCACTTCATCACAAGATTATTTGAGCTGTGAGATATTTGAGGGGTTTCCTGCATCTGCAGCCCATTTCAAATCACCCTACAGCATCTCAATGGGATTAAGGCTTTCACTTGGCTGTTCCAAGACTCCAATATGCTGGTATACTGGTACTGTGTGCCATTTGCTCTAATGCTTTGGGTCAGTGTCATGTTGCCAGGTCCAGTTCCAGAGATTTAATTTTTGTTACAAATGGTTTAGCATGTTCCTCAAGCACCCTCCAATACACTATAGAATTCATGGTGGATTCTCTGATGGTGAGTTGGCCAGGTCCTGCTGCAGCAAAGCATGACAATGTCACTTCCATACTACACAGTTGGTATGGGTTTCTTTTCTGTGAATGCTGTATTTGGTTCACACCAAACATGTGTTCTGTTCTGATGTCCAAACAATTAAATTTAAACTTGTGTGTTCAAAGAACATTATTCCCGATATCATAGTCTTTGTCTATGTCATCTCTGGCAAACTTCAGTCTGGCCTTCATGTTTTTCTTAAAGAGCAATGGTTTCCTCCTTGCACATCTTCCATGATAGTCAAACTTGTGTCATCTCAAGAGCCTGCTGTAGGTCCCATTATGACATTTTAGGATTTTTGAGAATTTCCTTTAGCATCTTGCAATCTGTTCTGGGGGTGAATTTGCTGGGACGGCCAGGTATAATGGCAGTTGTTTTGAATATCCCCCAGTTGTATTTGTATAGCGGAATGGTGGCTTTCCTTACCAGACTCCTAAACAGCCATAATCTTCTCTCTGAGGCATTAAGCCACTCTTTGGATCTCACCATGGTGGTCATTGTTACGTCAACATTCAGGGGCACAGCAATCTAAACGTTCCGTGTTTTAAATAGGGCAAGGCTCCTTCAAAATTCTGGGTAACAATGTTCTGATACAGCTGATGTGATACATGATGTGTGTTTTCAAATCTTTTAAGTGGGAAAATATGCAGGAGTGTCCTAACTTTTTTTTTTTTTCAGACACACCCTTATTTTGTTTGACAAGTAAACAGTGTAAATTTTTGTTGTTTAGTTGCAGTTAAATCACTTCTAGCTCCATAAATAAAGTTTTGACATTGATATGCCAATATTTCTTAATGAAGTGCTGCTTATTTAATACGGTGCCCTAATTTTTTCACTCGACTGTATATTAAAAAATATATACTTTTTTGCAGCTTTTCATACCTTTTTGTGCAATTTCCAAACCATAGCACAAAGTTGATGTTGATATGCTCCCCAAGCACCTTAACGTATGCCCACCACACCTCAGGGATGCCTCATATGTTGAGGAAGTATTTTCCTCTGAGGATTAGATAAAATATCCATTTTCCTATGTATAACAAAAACCAAATTAGTTTACAATAATGGGAAAAGGGTTTTCAAGTATTTCAAAGCAGCTATTCCCATGTGCAAAACATTGAAATGTCTTGTGTAGATTATTGTGTGGCTCATGCACAAACAAGCAGATGCATATGCAATACATAAACATTCATAAACGTATGCACATGGAGCATGGCAGGGGATTGCCATGACATATTTGCAGGCAGTTTTTTTGGCAAGACATGAAGTGAAACAATCACCAGGAAGTAGTAATGAGAAAGGAGACAAAGAGGATTGGCAATTTTCCTTCCTTCTGTGTAAAGGCAAAAAAAGTTTATTAGAGCACTGTGAGAAAGTCTTCAATGGAATTTTCTAGTTTGCCAGAGACTATTGCATATCTGTTAATAAGAAAAGCAGTAAACAGGCTTATGTGCATGTCTATGTGAGCACATAAAGTGTGTTAATAAACCAAGGGGGGGTCTCGTCAAGGTGATAAATAGAACAAAACACACGGGGACGGATTAGAGCAGGAGAGAGGGAGAGAAAGAAAAGAAAGAGATTAACCATAGGATGCCAGGAGTTTGAAGGGTGGGGGAGGAGCCAAAGGAAGGATGGAGTACAATATATAGGCAAGAATGAGATGAAGGACTAGGAGGAAGGGTTGTGTAAAAGAAAGAAGAAAAGTTTAAGGTGGAGCTGAAGAAGAGATGAAAGTGCGACTCGGTGTGGAAAATAAAGGGGGATGGAGATAAGGGAGTGATGAGGAATGGAAACAAGGATGACATCTGGATAAAAAGAGGATGAGGCAGAAGAAAAAATGGAGAAGAAAGGAAGAGGCAGACTTGGTGCCAAGAAATCAAGAAAAAAAGGCTAGAAAGTAAAATTTGTGTGATCATGGTGGAAGAGAGAACATAGTTAGGGACTTGATAAAGACAGAAATGAATGGTGGTAATCTAACTGAAGAGAGCAGAAAACATGAAAAGGGAAGAAAGGAGAAGGTGAACAAGGCTAAAGAATGAAAGACAGGAAGGATTGTGATGTGTGCTGAGGAGCAATGAATGAATATATGAAAAGGAAAAGGTTAAGTGGTGAATGAAGTACTAATGGGAGACGGAAAGAGTCACACTACTCATATACTGCCCATTCACTGTGGCCTTTCTATTTATCACAATTTCATTTTGCGTTTAGATGTAATGTCCGGATCAAGATAGATTCTGTTCATCTTCCATGCAGCTTTAAATCTTTTTACTTTAGTTAGAGTTTCTCCTGTCATTTCTGCATTTTTTTCATGTTGGAGGTGACACTGCACTGTGTGAATCAATTTTAAAAGACATTTCATACAAAAGCAAATATCTGGGATTAAAGAAAATCAGCGACAAAATCAGGGCAAGGACTTCTCAAGCAAAGCAAATTAATTTTTTTCAATTTCCTCCTGACTCTCACTGTGACAGCTTAGCTTTCTTTCCTCTTTTGTTTATGATGTCCATGTGTGAAATTGAGCTTAACCTGTTATTCCTTCCTCTCGCTCATTCATCCCGGTCTGCAGGGTGTGGTTCCAGTCAGGCATCAACTTTCTAGCTGTGAAGCCAGGCAACCTTGTTGCATGGGAGATCAAACAGGAAATGGTACCAGGAAGCAGTTCGTTGGCGGTGATGTGTCAGCGAAAGACCTACTCCACACCTGAGAGGTAGGGGTGAAGCTTGACATTCTTGACATTCTGTATGCGACTTGTAACAAGGGGGATTTTTGTTTGAACCAAATGAAGCACAGCTAAAAAAAAAAATAAAAAAACAATAAAAGGTTTAATCCTGTATCGGATCAGAAGATGAGATATATCTTCTTTTAGTAATATTTTTGACCAGTCAGTGAGGAACCTTTTTGCTCCCCCACTTTTTAAAAAAAAAACAACAACATCTTTCCAGAGGTGATAAAAACATAGGCACCAAGTGCTTTTTTCTAATGGACTTGGTACTACATATTTCAAATGATGCACTGGTAGTGCCACATCAAAAGCCTGACTTGGCATTTATTGACTGATAGGCCCTTTCAGCTTGAGTCTCCAACCCACAATATAACAGATGTGTTTGTGTTTATATTGAGTTATGAATTCATTGACTGCATTGTTGGTTTATAAGTGTTCATTTTAGTCTGTACCACACCACAAGTGTGTGGTACACAAAAGCAAGTGGCGATGGAAAACTTTGACCCATTTGTCATGCTAAATTTCTCATTTACTTTGTAATTGCTTTGTCCTTGTATGGTTGGTTGAGCTCTTCTGTGTGTGTGTTTGTGCACTTGAATTTATTTTGTGTCAGGAGAGCAAAGGATGGAAGTAAACACTCTAGTTTTTATTTAGTTGTTATAATGTGACAGATGATCAGTGTTTCAATACTAGTGCTTGGTGTTAATGGCAACAGTACAACATATAACAGTCAGACTAAATGTAATCAGTGGGTGAAATGTGAAAAGCTGAAAGTGGTGAGAAAGTTCTTCACTTTAGGACAGTAAAAGGACAGTAAAAGGAGAGTGGGTTTGGCAAAGGAGCAGAGAAGCTGATTCAAATTCTGACATTAAAAAAGTGTGCAATAATAACACCATAAATAAGGTGAAGAAATCACATGTAAATGACCCTGTTGCTGGTTTAACTCATAAACAAGCTAAAAGGACCACAGTCAGAGTTGTAATGCTGAGATATCCACAATATTAGAAATACATAATCTATGATCTTCTTCTGTTCCTTTCGGCTTTTCCCTTCAGGGTCGCCACAACAAATCAGTTGCCTCCATCTAACCCTGTCTTCTGCATCCTCCTCTCTCGCACCAACTGCCTTCATGTCCTCTTTCACTACATCCATAAACCTCCTCTTTGGTCTTCCTCTAGGCCTCCTGTGTGGCAGTTCAAAACTCAGCATCCTTCTACCAATATATTCACTATCTCTCCTCTGGACATGTCCAAACCATCTCAGTCTGGCCTCTCTGAGTTATCTCCAAAACCTATAACATGTGCTGTCCCTCTGATGTACTCATTCCTGATCCTATCCATCCTGGTCACTCCCAAAGAGATCCTCAGCATCTTCATCTCTGCTACCTCCAGCTCTGTCTCCTGTCTTTTCCTCAGTAACACTGTCTCTAGACCAAACAACATCGCTGGTCTCACCACAGTTTTGTACACCTTTCCTTTCACTTTAGTTGAAACTCTTCTATCAGACATCAAACCTGACACTTTTCTCCACCTGTTCCATCCTGCCTGTACATGCTTCTTCACCTCTTTTCCACACTCTCCATTGCTCTAAAGCTTTAAAAAGAAGTTCATATAAATGCACTGCAGCAAAGTCAATGTAATGCAGAAAATTAATATTAATTTTTAATTTAATTTAAATTTAGACATTTCGATGATTGTTTTTACAGTATTTGGAGCAATAATCTCAATAATCTCTGAAATGTACACCTTGATAAAGAAATGTATGCCTCATCCATCCGTCCATTCATCCGTCCATCCATCCATCCATCCATCCATCCATCCATCCATCCATCCATCCAGGTTTCCATTCTTGTAGACAAGATGATTGCATGGTCTCGTCTATCCGCTTAAGTGCCCCTGGAGCCTATCCCAGCTGGCAATTGGTGAAAGGCAAAGTACACCACAAATAAAATGTCAGTGCATTATGGGGCCACACATAGACAACCACGCACGCACACACTCACACCTACTGGCCTATTTATCTGAAGTGCATGTTTTTGGAGGTGGGAGGAAGCTGGACAACCTGGAGAGAACCCATGCAGACATGGGGAGAACATATAAACTCCGCACAGAATGGAACTGAACTCGGAACCCTCTTGCTGTGAGGCAACAACACTACTCATTATTACTCATTATGCCACCGTGCTGCCCTGTACAGACACAATGAAAAAGAAAAAGTGATAAAATAGTCAGTCCTCATGTCTATCTGTATGTAACTACAAAACAGACCAGCGACAACTGATTTCTTACCTTACCTTTTTATCTGCTAACTTTACATGATTACACCCACCTCCCATCGTCACCATATCTGTTATCATCAAAAAATGTACCCACTGCACTCCTGTGGATCAATTGACGCCACCATAAAAGATGCATGACAGTGTGCGGACATTGACAATAGAAAAGACAGACACATGCAGACTATAGGAAAATATGAATACTTTTGCAGATTATATACACACTTTTGAGCTGGTTGAAAGCCCAACCAGACCACAGACACACGCATGCATGCACGCATGCACGCACGCACGCACGCACGTACACACACACACACACACACACACACACACACACACACACACACACACACACACACACACACACACACACACACACACACACACAGAGAAACCATCATCCATGTATTACTCAATTCATCCACTACATTGACAAATAAAGAAAGGTGTTCACATTTGTGCCTGGATGAAGACTTACCTCACCAGTAAACATAGATGCTATTAACTCTCCTTTTTTCAACGCATTGTCCGTTAATCACAAGAGCAAATGAGATACCCCTTCTCTTTTCTTCATTCTTTTCCCCGCTCTTTCCACTGATCACTTGAATCACTTTTCTTTGCCATGGAAGGGACTCTATGTGACTGCAATTTCATGATTTCTGGCCTACATCCATATGGGGTACAGTTGTTTTACTTGCCCTGAAGGGTAAACACATCAAAGTGATGTCAGAGAAAGGAATTCTTTAGAAACCAGATTAAGACACAAAGGCAACCTCCTGCCATCTTCAATGTAATACTATAAAAAAGCAAGTGCCTACAAGCTTTGATTATCATGTAGCTAGAACTAAAATATACCGATGTGCACAAAGAAATAAATGTACAGGCTTACACACAACACACACACACACACTCGCACACACACACACACACACACACACACACACACACACACACACACACACACACACACACACACACACACACACACACACACACACACACATAATGGTGGTGGAGGAATGATTCAGTGCAGTACTTTTGTGTTCCTCCTTAATGAAATGGCAATGAAGACTGCAGGTGGGAGTGAGGCTGACAATTTTTACTACAGGGAAGATGCACACAGAGACACACACACACACACACGCACATACGCACACACACGGTGATTATACAAAGTTTTCCAGCATAAAACAGACAAGATCATAGTCTTTTATCCGAAGTTGTGTGGGCAGGATAGCTAATTAAAAGAGCTGATCTGCATTAATCTCTAATGAGATAATAGTCATTGAGACATGAGACAGTGAGTCTTTTTTTATGAATGAGCGGGTGGAAACGATTACTACCTCTGACAATTAATCTTCTGAATAGATTTTGTTACCTATTTTTATTCTATTGGGCGGCACGGTGGTGCAGTGGGTAGCACTGTCGCCGCACAGCAAGGCGGTTCCGGGTTCGAGTCCCACTTTGTGAGGGGTTTGCATGTTCTCCCTATGTCTGCGTGGGTTCTTTTTCCGTTTCTCCGGCTTCCTTCCACCGACAAAAATAATGAGGTTCAGGTTAATTGGCTGGATTCAAAGTTTCCGTAGATTTGAGTGTGTGCGTGCAAGTTTGTCTGTCTTTGTGTGGCTCC
Source organism: Antennarius striatus (assembly GCF_040054535.1). Lineage (NCBI taxonomy): Eukaryota > Metazoa > Chordata > Actinopteri > Lophiiformes > Antennariidae > Antennarius > Antennarius striatus. The sequence continues at coordinate 14,372,759 of NC_090778.1, read as the reverse complement.
GCGGTGCACTGGTGTCACGCCCAGTGCATCCCGCCTCACGCCCTAAGCCAGCTGGGATAGGCTCCAGCTGTGTGTTTGCCTCATCTGCAGTTTACCAAAGAAGGGAAACATGCAGGGGCATTTCCGTACTGTTCATAGAAACTATGAAGCCGAATGTCTGCCGAAAGTGAGCTGAGAAAGAGAAGGTGAAGGAACTAAAAGGCCTGTTGTCAGAAGCAAAAGTCACAGTTTGTGAGTGCTTCCTACTGCAGTTGGACAAATCTATAGACATGAGTGACGCAGCCCAGATGTCCTTTTTTATTCATATGGTCTTTCTTACTGATTACACAACAAAGGAGGAGTGAGAGAACATATCTGTCATTCACCCTCAGTGGTTGGCTGCTTAAATAGATATGTGCAGGCAGAACACTGCTTTCCTGGACTTTCTGAATTATCACTGCATAATCCACCAACAAACATTATGTCCTAAAATGTTCAATGTGAAAGATATCATGGCTGTGAAGATTGAAGCAACAAAGACGAAGATCGCCTGTTATATTTGCTTCAGATCTCTTCAAAGACAACTATTCTGCTAATGTCTGAAGAAGGCTGCTGCGGTCACTCTGAGTTGTGACTAAACTCTAATGTGACTGAATGACTCAATTAAGGGAAACTCCTTCAAAGATTTTAAGAGTTCTGTCCAGAAATGAACCAGTTTTTCCATTTAGCTGGACATGCAGAATACAAGTAGTAGCTGTTAGTTAATACAAGTACCATTCCACCACGACTGCTGATCATTTGGAAGTGTGCTTGAGGATAGAGGTAAGATCTTAAGCCTGATCCGACCCGAAATTCGGGCCGCGTCGGGCTCAAAAAGTCAGTAATTATGTTCGGGTCAGGTCGGGCTTTAATACCCTCGGGCTCAGGTTGGGTCGGGCTAGATTTTTTTGGACTTGGCTCGGGCTTAAGATCTTACAAACCAAGACATGGCCCAAATTTTTTTAATAAATATTAGCGCTGTCAGGCGATTAAAAAAATTATCTAATTAATTAATTAATCTGAATTGTAGGACATTACAACATTGTAGTGCATGACTAATCAATAGAATACATCAAGAAGAACATATTTTTCATGCTCCAATGGATGTCCTGGCGGGAGCGGGACTGGAACCACCGACGGCTGGGCGATCTGTCTTGAGCAACTGCTGCCCCAATAGGCCCTCATGTGTTCTTTTAATAAATAAACGTTCTGCTCTCTGTTGTCAGTCACCCTGCTTTTGACCAGTGGCACTGTTACGAAGTGACTTCACTCGCAATTAATTGCGTTAATTTTTATAGCGCGTTAATTTGCAGCGTAATTAATTAATCTAATTAACGCGTTAATGTGACAGCCCTAATAAATATATATGTATACATTATGTATCTCAAACGATCTATGGATATTAAACTAAGGAATACCCTTATAAAATAAATAATTTCGGTAAAACAGAGAAGGCGATGTAGAAACATCCATCTACAATACCTGCACAGTTCCCTCCGTGTGTCAGCTGTATCTTCTCCTGTCACTTTACCTTTCCGATCGTGCGCACTGAAAGTAGAGGTAAGATCTTAAGCCCGAATCCTTGGATTCGGGCCGACCCAGACATCGGTCTCAAAAGGTCAATAATTATGTTCGGGCCGGGTTGGGCTTTAATACCCGCGGGCGCGGGTCTGGTCGAGCTGGATTTTTTAAGCCCGATCTTACCTCTACTTGAGGCTGAGCAGCTACTGCCTGGAAAAAGCACCTCCAGCTGATTCCATTCAGTGCAAGTCATCAGAGTAAACTCAGGACATGACAAACATTTACATAGTTAATTGCGTTGTGTTGTATAAATAAATGTATGTTTTGTGTTTTTGTACTTGGTGGATCTTTTTGACTTAGTCATTTTATAAGTTTCTTGCATGCTGAGAAACTGTGAGCAGCCCTTATATTATAGAACTATAGGGTTAAAATTATCAAGGAAAAAAAAAAAAAGCTAATTGTGAGCATTACTAATAATTACCATTCTAAGTCAGTCATTTTTTTTGTGAGTAAAGAGTTTTTTGCAAAAAGGTTATAACCAGACCTACAACTCTTTATTATTTCCTTTGTTTTATATAAACACACACACACGCACACGCACACGCACACGCACACGCACACGCACACACACACACACACACACACACACACACACACACACACACACACACACACACACACACACACACACACACACACATATATACTGGAAACAAACTGTGTGTTGGGAACAGGCCCAAACATTTTAGAAGAGAGTCAAAACTGAAGAAAGAATTAATGCACTAAGAAATAATCTATTAGCTCAGATCTGGTCTGATGTTTACACTGTTGATGATGTTGACACTGCATATGACTATCTCACTGATAAAATAGAAGAATTGTATAATTTGCATTGTCCAATAAAGAAAATGTATCTAAGAAAAAGGAGTTAGGAAACCATGGATGACTTCGTCCTTGATCAAGCCTGTCGAAAAAAGAATACATTAAATAAAAGGTTTATTAAGCAAAGAACAGAACAAGCAGAAGCTAAATACAAAAAAAAAGAAAAAAAGAAATAAATTAAATGTTATAATACGAACATGTAAGAAAGAATATTATAGTAATCTGCTTGCAGAAAAAAAAAATTACACTAGAAAACTATGGGATATAGTTAACAACTTTATAAAACAAAGTAAGGCTAAATCATTTTATCCAGAATATTTTCATATTAAAAATACAAAATTAGAGGACATGTATGAAGTAGCTAATTCATTTAATGAATTATTTGTGTCTGTTGATCCTGAGCTGGCAGAAAACATTCCTGTCTCACACTTGCACTGGGATTATTTTGACAAGATTGGAGGAAGGAATCAGAAGTCAATGTTTGTGGAGCCAGTGAAGGACACAGAGATAAGACACCTGGTCAACCAATGCGTAGCAAAAATGAATGAAGTAAATATTGAACAGGTTAATGAATTTAAAATGCTAGGAGTGATCATTGATGAGATGCTAAATTGGAAACCTCATTTAAGACCACTGCAAAAAAAGTTAACCAGAAGTGTATCCATACTGTGGAAAGCTCAAAAATGATTAAATCAGATGGCACTCCATATAATATATTGCGCACTAATCCTGCCCTTTCTTAACTACTGTGCTGAAGGATGAGGAAACACATATAAAAATGGCTTACAACCTTTATTTCTGATCCAGAATAGAGCCTTAAGGATTATTCACAATGAACATTATAGAGCTCATACAAACCAATTATTTATTAAATACAAACTACTGAAAATACATGATATCATAAGCTATAAAACTGTACAACCTATGTATAAAGCAGCCAATAACTACTTTCCTCAAAATATACAATCACAAATACAGATTAATGAATCCAATTACCAATTAAGAGAAAAAAACTGTTTTTACAGAAGAAAGCAAGAACAACATTTAAAACATTTTCACTATTGTTTACTGGCGTCAAACTTTGGAACAAACCGGATAAGGAAGTCAGGAGTGTGGTAACTCTATCTGCCTGTAAAAAGCTAATAAAAACATGATTTTGCAAGGTTTTTTTCTGACGTAAAGGATGGTGAAAGGACTGCATTGTTGGCTAATCAAACTACATGTTGTCATGCCTGTGAGATGAATGTCACTGTAACCTTTGTGCAGTAACTGAGATGATGAACAATAGCTGGATTGATAGCCAGCACATGCAAGATGTTATGACTGCTACAAAAAGAACATTAACAAAATTGGACTCTTTCTCAAAAAACCGACAAAGACGTGTGCAAAGATGCACGCCTATTGGACTGAATGGACGATTTAAAACAACAATACACCAAAATAATATAATTGATATTGAACTGTGAAATGCAATGTATGAATTTGGTTGACAATGTGCTGCAAATTACGCTGCAAATTAACGCGCTATAAAAATTAACGCAATTAATTGTGAGTGGCAAGTCAATGCGCAAGCATTTTAAATTTGGCCCATTGAGCGACCCGTAGGCTGCAGTGATGTCACTTTGTACCTGTGCCACTAGTCAAAAGCAGAGTGACTGACAACAGAGAAGGACGCGACACAGAAGAGGCAAGCCCACTTGAATCTTTGGGTGGAAAGTTTATTTATAAAATGAACAAAGACGGGACTATCAACAAAAACGCATTACCACAATAACCTTGACCTACCACATCTGTTCCAGCTGTTCTTTCAACCCTTGATTCTTCTCAATCTTTTCGTGTTCCTTCTTCCTGATGTTGGCATCAGCTGGAATCGCCACATCTATCACCACTGCACTCCTCTGCTCTTAGTCCACCACCACTATGTCCGGTTGGTTAGGCAGCAGCTGTCAGTCTGGAAGCTGAAGTCCCACAGGATCTTAGCTTTGTTGTTCTCAACCACCTTCAGTGTTATGCCTCATCGGGATTTGGGTACTTCCACTCCATACTGGGTACAGATGTTCCTATACACTATCACAGCTACTTGGTTGTGCTTCTCCATGTATGCTGACCCAGCTAGCATCTTACACCCTGCTACCACATGCTGGACTGTCTCTGGGGCTTCTTTACATAGCCTGCAATTTGGGTCAGATCTATAGTGGTAGATATTGGCCTTTATTGCTCTTGCACTTAAGGCCTGTTCTTGTGCTGCCATGCCTCTGCCTCTGTGCTGTCTGTCAGTCCTCCTTTGTCCAGGTCTTGATATCAGCCACTTCTTCTATCTGACGGTGGTATATACCGTGTAGGGGCTTGTCCCTCCATGTTGTCTCCTCCTCCTCTTCCTCTCTCTCTTCAGGTTTCTGCTGTCTGAGGCATTCGCTGAGCAGTTCATCTTTTTGGGCCATCTTCCTGATGTAGTCTTGGATTTTTGATATTTCACCCGGGACAGTGGCCCTGATACTCACTAGTCCTTGGCCTCCCTCTTTCTGCTTAGTGTACAGCCTCAGGATGCTGGACTTTGGGTGAAATACTCCATGCATGGTGAGGAGCTTTCTAGTCTTGATATCTGTGGCTTTTATCTCTTCCTTTGGCCAACCTGTGATCCCATCGGGGTATCTGATGACTGGCAGTGCATACATGTTGATGGCTCAGACAATTTTCTTACCATTCTCAGGACTTGCCTTACTCTGGAGGTATTTGGCTGTGGTTGTTTTCCTTTCGGCCTCCTCATGATTGCCATGATTGTGTTTCTTATTGAGTATATTTGGCCTAGTTGAGCTTTCACTGATGTCACTAATAACG